>NC_068563.1:3030303-3333333 GCF_022201045.2 Citrus sinensis | reverse complement strand
AGGTGAAATATGATTTTTATTTTTAGTGCTATTTTATTAATTGCAAGTAAAATTCAGGTAAGTCGTGCTTTGTTCCAGACCGGGTAACATTATTGAAATGATGGTTTACAATCTGCTAGTAATATTACTAGGCTGCTGACAGGGCACAGATGAGCTAGCAACTTATTGAGGTTACCAGCTGAACAGAATTGAAACAGTTGTTTTTGAGAAATTTTCTTGCAACTTAGAGAGAGTTAGCCAAGATTGTAAACATGGGATTTGTTCTTTGCAGAGTGCTGAGTGTAATCTTTTAATCGGCATCTGTTAATGCTTGCCGTGGTTGTTTTCTCTTGCAGATATAAGCAAGCTTGTCAAGCCACATAAATTGCTCTTGTGATGTTCTTGATTTGATTTTGCATGTCCCTATGATCTCATTGATTAATCTTTAGATTTAGATCCTGAATTCTTTCTTGATCTCTTCTTGATTTAATAATCACATTGAATTGGATCCAACAGTAACAATGGCTCCTACAATTAAACTCTATTCATTTTCTTTCCTTATTGTTCTTATGGTAAGGTACACAATATCACTTGTAAATTATACACACATCAATGGGGCATTTGAATGTTCTTATATAGACATTAATACATATATGAAATTGCTGGTAAAAGAAATGATGTCCATAATGTGAAACCAAAGAGAAATATGATGCTGAACAACATTAAATTTAAGAGTACACAGATTACTAAGTTCCTGGTGATCACATCAGAAAACATTATCTTGATTTAGGAATGAAGCTAATTTATCCATCAAGGCCACAGCCTTTTCAGAATCTGGATTGAACAAGTGAAACACATGATCCTCTCCTTCTGTCTCCACAATCTCAATTTCTCCAGCCCAACCACAATTTTTCAAAGTCTCATAATAAAGCAATCCCCTATCTCTCAAATTATCCTTCTCGGCAACACAAACGAGAACCCTGGGGCACCTCAGGCTCATTAACCTAGAGTCAGCAGCTGGGTTGAACAAACTTATTTTGGTGTGAAAAACCATGCTCTGTTATTCCATCCTATACATATATATACAAGATTATATTTCGAGTATTCTCCACAAATCAAGCTAGACCTCCTATAATCAATCAATCTTCCTAAACTAATTGATTTACATACCAAGAATGGAAGAGAGAATATCACAAGAATATTATGCCAGTTAAGTACAAGATTGACTCCAATTACAGCAACTTAACACCCCCCCTCAAGTTGGAGCATGCAAGTTTCGTATGCCCAACTTGCGAAGAAATGAATCAAAGTGTCGACCACCCAATGCTTTAGTGAAGATGTCGGCCAATTGAGATTGAGTAGGAACATAGGATGGGCGAATGGAATCATTTTGAATCTCATCGCGAACAAAATGACAATCAACTTCTATGTGCTTTGTTCGCTCATGGAACACGGGATTGGCAACAAGATGCAAGGCTGCATGACTATCACAATAAAGTCTCATTTGAGTGGTATGATGCACACCCAATGACATTAATAATCCTTTCAGCCACTTTAACTCACATGTAGTGGTAGCCATAGAACGATACTCCGCTTCTGCTGATGACCGGGAGACAGTGTGTTGTTTCTTAGTCTTCCAAGAGATAGGAGAATGACCAAGCATAACAAGCCATCCAGTCAAGGACCGACGTGTCAACGGACAGCTCGCCCAATCTGAGTCACACCAACCATACAAGGCCAAGTCACAATCAGTCCTTAACAGAATACCTTGCCCAGGATTTCCTTTTAAATACCGTACAACCCGTAAGGCGGCATCCCAATGAGCTTCTCGTGGCTGTTGCATGAATTAAGCCAACATATGCACAGCATAGGACAATTCCGGACGAGTTGCTGAAAGATAAATCAACCTACCCACCAGACGCCGGTAGCGCTCAGGATCATCAAGAAAAGGTCCATCTGTCAAAGCGAGATTGTGATTTTACTCTAATGGAAAGGAAACAGGTTTTGCCCCGAGCAAACCAGTTTCAGTAATGATGTCTAAAGCATATTTGCGTTGACAGAGAAAAATCCCATCTGGACCTCGAGCCACCTCAATCCCAAGAAAATATTTCAGCACCCCCAAATCCTTCATATGAAAACAATCACTCAAGTATGTTTTAAAGTTCTGAATAGCAGCATGATCATTTCTCGTTACAATGATATCATCAACGTAGACAAGAACATGAATCTGCCGCTCATGCTGATGAAGAGTAAAGAGAGAGTAGTCGGAATATGATTGTGAAAAGCCATAATTTTTCAGCGCAGCAGCTAACTTAGCGAACCAACATCGAGGAGCTTGTCTAAGACCATATAATGACTTTCGTAAGCGACACACCATTCCTCGTTGCTGAGAATGAAAGCCAGGAGGCATACGCATGTACACCTCTTCATTCAAATCACCATGTAAGAAAGCATTATGTACATCCATTTGATGAAGTTCCCATTTTCGAGCTGCAGCTACTGCGAGGAAGGTTCGAACAGTCACCAATTTGGCCACGGGTGCAAACGTCTCCTTATAATCAATTCCCTCAACTTGCTTGTTGCCAAGTATCACCAAACGAGCCTTGTAACGTTCAACCGTCCCATCAGCTTGATACTTGATCTTAAACACCCATTTACACCCAATAGCTCGTTTCCCAACTGGCAATGGTTCCATTATCCATGTGCCATTATTTTCTAGTGCATGTATCTCCTGTTGCATTGCTTCCCTCCATTTCTTATCTTTGACTGCCTTAGCAAATGAGTTGGGTTCAACACCTGCAGTTATGGCTGCCAAGAAAGCACAATATCGCAAAGAAAATTTATCACAGTTCACATAACGTGCTATAAGATAGAGGCTACCTGAGGATTGCATATGGCCAAGTGAACATGCAAGGGGCCGAATAGAGGGGTGCAACACCTGTGTGGTGTGGATCACATAGTCCTTCAGCCTTGTAGACAATTGGCGTTGTCGATGTCCTCGTCCCAATTGTGGTTCTATACCAGCAACCCCCCTTGCCTCAGGAGCCACACTATCAACAGGCTCCTCCCTTGTTTCCTCTATTTGTCCATTTATGCTATTTTCCTCCCTAACAGGTTGCTCACCTGCATATGCTCTACATTCTACATTGTCTACAAAAACATCATTAGATCCTGTCATATTCCTTGTTTCTTCATCACAAATTACATCCTTCATATAAGGAAACTCATGCTCCACAAATACCACATCCCGAGAGACAAAAAACTCTTTTGTCTCCAGGTCATACATGGTCCACCCTTTTTTTCCCAAAAGGGTACCCAACAAAGATATATTTTCGGCTTCGACTATCGAATTTGTCTCCTCTATTCCCACGGTTATGAGCGTAAGCCAAACAATCAAACACTCGCAAATTGTCATATGAAGGTGTCTTCCCAAATAAAACTTCATACGGTGTCTTTCCTTCTAAAATAAGAGTTGGAGTTCTATTTATCAAATAACTTGTTGTCAATATACACTCTCCCCAAAACTCAAGTGGCAAGTTTGCCTGGAAACGAAGTGCTCTAGCAATATTAAGAATATGACGATGTTTCCGTTCAACTCTTCCATTCTGTTGGGGTGTTCCGACACATGAGGTTTGATGAATTATCCCACGGGTAGCAAAAAATCCATCTAAGCAAGTGAACTCAGTACCATTATCGCTACGAACTATTTTCACAAAAGCATTAAATTGTCTTTCCACCATAACCAAGAAATTGCGAATGATTCGTCCCACATCTGATTTGTTATTTACCAAATAAACCCACAATCCTCTCGAAAAATCATCCACAATAGTCAGAAAATAATAAGCACCACAAAAAGTTGGCGTCCTATATGGACCCCATAAATCACAGTGAATCATTTCCAGAACAGCAGAAGCTTTATTATTACTAGAAATAAATTCATTACGACATTGTTTTGCACGTAAAACAACATCACAATTCTTGGGATATGCCTTATTTTTCGTAGTATCAACCATTGGCAACAATTTAATAACTTTTTCAGAAGGGTGGCCCAACCTCTGATGCCAAAGATCAACTGTCCCTTTTGCAACAGTCTGCAATGCTCTTGTAGATTCAATTTCTCGGAAGTAGTAGAGCCCCCCGCGTTGTTCACCCGCACCAATCAGCATCCTCGAAGTGCGGTCCTGTATAACACAAAATTTATTAGTGAACTGGATAATACAATTTGATTCTTCGACCAATTGTGACACTGAAATCAGATTACAATTCAAACTAGGCACATATAACACATTGGTTAATTTTAGACGTCCATCAAGGACAATGTTCCCTTTCTTCTCTGCCATTACTTCTTTCCTATCTGGTAGACCAACTGGGCATGCGATTACAGTCTTCACGTCACATAGCAATTTGAGGCTCCCTGTCATATGATGAGAGGCTCCGGTATCAATTATCCAAGCTCTCATATTATACTTACCATTTAGTTTTTCTTGATTCTTTTACGTCTGTGAGTTCAAAAGATTAAGAAGCATACTCCATTGCTCGTTACTTAGCCCCTTGAGTCCAGTTTTATCTGCATTTAAGACATGGCCCTGTATGCCACTTCCTTCACTTGTCACGTGGGCTGCATTGGCTTTAATCTGACTTCCTCTCCCTTTTCCTCCTTGTGCTATGCCCTGACGTTGTCCACCTTGACCACGACCTGCTCCACGCCCACCAGTCCGTGATCGATCTCCCCACCATTCTGGATACCCAATCAATTGGAAGCACGAATCCGCATCATGTCCCGTTTTTCTGCAGTGTTTACAGATTACAATAGATTTTTCTCTGATCTCTATTTGCCCTTTCACTCCTCCTTGAACAGCAAATGCTACTGGTTCTCCACGTCCTTCCTTTCCCCGAGTTATGGTCTGCACCCTCTCCTCTTGAACAACCAAGGAATATGCTCTGTTTAATGGCGATAGGGGATCGGTGCTTAAAATATTAGAACGAACGGACCCATATATTGTATCGTCCAGGCCCATTAAAAACTGATGAAGCCTCTCTTATTCACGTTTCTTGTTAAGCTTGGCTTCCAATTCACATGTACATCCTCCACAGCTACATATCGGATATTGTTCATAATTTGCCAATTCCTCCCAAATTAGTTTCAGCTTGCCATAATAACTCAAGATGGTCATTCCTCATTGCTTACATTCAGCCAGTTCAGATTTGAGTTGATGAACACGTGGTCTGTTTCCAACCGAGAACCGCTCTTTTATATCATCCCATAACTTCTTCGCCACTTCCATGTGGGTTATGGTGGAGCGCAAGGTTGGTTCGATTGTGTTCAAGATCCATGACACTATCATGGAATTGACTGTCCACCAATCGTCTAGCTCAGGTTCCTTCGCAGGTTCTTTCATGCTTTCGTCAACAAAGCCGAATTTCTTTTTGGCTCGTAGCGCCGTTCTTATCGCTCGTGCCCATTCATCGTAATTGTCTCCCTTTAGTTGAACTTGTGTGATAATATTCCCAGGATTATCACTTGTCGAGAGGTAATATGGTGAAATCTGATTTTTCACATGTTCATCACTCACCTTTGATGTGTCTGATTTGGTCTCCATGGCAAAGCTCTGATACCATGAACAAACTGATTTTGGTGTGAAAAACCCTGCTCTGTTATTCCATCCTATACATATATATACAAGATTATATTTCGAGTATTCTCCACAAATCAAGCTAGACCTCCTATAATCAATCAACCTTCCTAAACTAATTGATTTACATACCAAGAATGGAAGAGAGAATATCACAAGAATATTATGCCAGTTAAGTACAAGATTGACTCCAATTACAACACCCTAACATGGGTTTATTCTCACATCATTGTACCCACTTGTATTTGGACATACAAATACCCAACACTTATCAACAACTTCATCATTTCTCCAAAAATATGGCTGAACCAAGCAAATTCCTGCCAGTTTTATCCCATTTAAGTCTTCAAAACTCGCTTGAACGGCCATGTTGTGCACAATATTGCCACCAGCACTGTCACCGGCGAGAAAAACACGAGCAAAATCAGCATGATCGTTTAACCAAGCTTCATAGCCATGACCATTGATATTAAAAGGATAAGCTACCTATTTTAGGCTTTCTCTCCGTAGTACCTACCCTTCTTCTAACAATGGAGCGAGCCGCGTTGCTTCGTTCTCTCTCTTGTAATTCCCTCGCTTCCAACAGATTCTACTTTCGCTCTTTCGTACCTCGCGCCAAATTTTCATCATCATCAGTTGCTGTTGCGAGGAGAAATCACCACCGTCTGATCAACAACCTCACCAGGCGCTCCCTCCTCCGCGGCGACAGCAGATTACACCTCTCCTTATCATCTTACTCTCTTCAATTCAACAAACACTTCTCCTCTCTCTCTCCTCGCGCCGTCGCCTCTCCTTCCACTCCCTCGTCTCCAGGTGCAAATTTGTCGTTTCACTCTTTCTAAATTTCAGCTCTTTTCCCGTTATTTATTTAATTAATCTCCTACGTTTAATTAAGCAGTAATTTTATTGGTTCATTGAATGATTACCGGCAAAGAAAAAAACAATTATGTTCAATTCTTGTAAATTTGTGTTTGTTAATCGTTAGAAATGATCTATTATTTGGAAAAAAAAAATTGACTTTTAAGTTATTGTGATTGGTGTGTTGAATTGAGCTCTGTGATTGGTTTTCTTTGTGTGTGTAGAGGGTGCTGAAGTCAGCAATGAAGTGGCGGAGAAGCTTGGATTCGAGAAGGTTTCGGAAGAGTTCATTGGAGAGTGTAAATCAAAGGCTGTGCTTTTCAAGCACAAGAAAACCGGTGCTGAGGTCATGTCTGTATCCAACGATGATGAGAACAAGGTCTTCGGCATTGTCTTTCGAACTCCTCCGTAAGTATTGTAAATGTACTCCGTCTCACTGTTTGATAACGTCTTTTTTTTTTTTCTCTTTTCATTTTATTTGATTATATTAATTTCAATCAGATACATTGTTAGATATTATCATTAAAATGCTAAGAATACAAGAAAATAATTTTCAGGCAGTTATAGTTTTCTGGACAACGAGACACGTTTTTGGGTGGCAAAAGGTCTGATCATTTTGCCTTACCTATTTGATAATGCAGGAAGGATTCAACTGGGATTCCACACATATTGGAACACAGTGTGTTGTGTGGTTCAAGAAAGTATCCTTTGAAAGAACAATTCGTTGAATTGTTGAAAGGAAGTTTGAATACTTTTCTGAATGCATTCACATATCCTGATAGAACATGTTACCCGGTTGCTTCTACGAATACAAAGGTAAGAAAATGAGTTGGAGTTATGAGGAACGGGAACCTAAGCTTGGAAACTCTTACATCTTTTTTGGATTTTACTTACGCTGAGATGTTTTCCTAAACAGGATTTTTATAATTTGGTCGATGTCTACTTAGATGCTGTCTTTTCCCAAAGTGTGTGGAGGACTTCCAGACTTTTCAACAGGAGGGTTGGCATTTTGAGCTGGATAATCCTTCAGAGGATATAACTTATAAAGGTTTGATATCTGCAGATATTTGTTCTCTCTCTCTCTCTCTCTCTCTCTCTCTCTCTCTCTCTCTCTCTATATATATATATATATATATGTATTAAACTTCTGCTGTTATTTGGTTTTCCCTGGTGATGATTCATCCAACTTGCAACTAAGTTCTTTGACCTTCCTTTTTTTGTTCTTAATTGAAGGTGTTGTTTTCAATGAGATGAAAGGTGTCTATTCGCAGCCTGATAATATATTAGGGCGGGCTGCTCAACAGGCAAGTTCTCCATTCGTCTGACTGTATATCTTTTCAGATTCCTTACAATCAGTAAACAATGGAAAACTGGTTCATAGTTTATTCCTCCGAAGTTTCACTCACAAAGTGCCTGAATCTTATGATTGCATACCCATATGGATCATTTATTGATGCTTCCAATTCATTCTTTTTGAATGCTTCTGATAAAGCTATCTTGTTTGCTCTTGCAACTGAGTTACAAAACTTCTTCACAGGCTTTATTTCCCGACAATGCATATGGTGTAGATAGCGGAGGTGATCCAAAAGTTATTCCAAAGCTGACATTTGAGGAGTTTAAGGTATATTCTTTACTGCATTTTGATTTTTTTTTTTTTTTCGATTTATGTTGGTATGGGGATTTTTTAACTTAAATGTTGTGTTAGTTATTTTTCTCAGGCTGTGTCTTTCTGATGGCAGGAATTTCACCGTAAATATTACCACCCCAGCAATGCCAGGATATGGTTCTATGGAGACGATGATCCAAATGAACGCTTACGCATCCCGAGTGGTAATAAATGACATCTCTATTGATGACGAATTGAGTATCCATGCTCTTTGTTAATTTTTTTTTCTTTTTTCTCACTGGATTACCACTTTCGGTTGTCCCCCGAAGCTTATGGGTGCTGGTCCCAGAGTGATGCATATGCATGAGTGGTCCTTGAAAACTATGCCTGGTTGAGCAATTAAATAATGGAAACTAAAATCCTTCCTAAAATGGATTTGTTTGAGTTTGCTCTAGTGGAACTAGTTTCGGTACAAAGATGCATTATAATTATAGCTTGTCTTCGTATCTTTACTTGGTATATGAAGTATTTTACTATTTTCAGTCAAAAGACCAATATATAACCAAAACTGGAAGTTTTCAAATCCAGTATGATTTGCAACTTTTTTATTATATTTGGTCCAAAATCCAATGCATATCCAATATTCACTTGTCTATGCAATCCAACATTTTCTTGTGCACATGCATGTCAAAATGTTGCCATTCTGATAGTAAGTTGAATGATAAGGTCTTAATTCAAGTTGTTCTGTACACTAGCATCTTAATTGCACTTTCTCTGTCACAGAGTATTTGAATATGTTTGAAGCAAGTTCAGCCCCCAAATGAATCAATAGTTGAAAAACAGAAACTATTTTCAGAACCAATCAGGATTATTGAGAAATACCCTGCTGGTGATGCTGGTGATATTAAGAAGAAGAACATGGTATGCCTTAATTGGTTGCTCTCAGATAAGCCCTTAGACTTGGAAACGGAACTTGCCCTTGGGTTCTTGGATCATCTTATGCTGGGAACTCCTGCTTCTCCCTTGAGGAAAATTTTACTAGAAAGTGGTCTTGGAGATGCCATTGTTGGTGGTGGGATTGAAGATGAACTCCTTCAGCCTCAATTTAGTATCGGATTGAAGAATGTTTCTGAAGATGACACTCAAAAGGTAGAAGAATTAATCATGGATACACTAAAAAAACTAGCAGACGAAGGAATTTTTTCGAATATTTCATATTTTCTGTCTAACAAGCCTTGCTTTGCTCCCACGACTCCAACGAATACGTTGGGTCTAAGTCTTTTACCATAGTAAGTCTATAATTCCGAGGTGCCATAAGCAGGTGTACGTCCGAGGACAACTCAAATTTAGAGTCTTAAGTTTCTTATCCTACATTAAAACTTCTCTTGATCTAAACTTTTATTTGCTATTAAATACCTAACATACATTCAATTTGAATTTTACACTATTCTTTTATTATTAGATAGCAATTTTTTATGTGGAAATATTCTGTAAGTTGTAAAAACTATTGTTATCAAAATTATTTTTTCATAGTTTATTTCTTCTGTATATCAAATGCTTAGCTTATAATTATTCATAACATATAAATATTACTATACTAAATAACCCGGTAAACATATACCTATTTAAACTTCCAAATGTATAATACATCTAAGGATATAAGTATAAAATACTAGATTTAAGATATTTTGAGTTTATAAAAGCAAACAACTTACCACTTATATACTTAGGCATCAAAAAATGAAAACAGACAAATGCATTTAGATTTATTTAAACTTCAGTTAAACTAATTTAAATTTCAAATAAAAAGAATAAATGTTATCTTAATAAATAGTTAGATGTTAGTAGGGCAGATTATTGATAATACCCGTTTTCACCAAATTTTCATTAGGATCCGATTCGTACTAGTTACCAGATCAAATCTGTCTCAAATAAATAAATTTACATTTGAGGGAGCCTGTGCTAAGTTTGGGCTTAGATGTTTTTTTCTGATATTTGTGATAGGTGGTTTAACTAAGGTACCCTAGGTGGTGAGCCAAAATAATATATAGGAGTTAATTTAGGGAGTAACTCAAGTGTCCCACCAAATACTTAGCGTAGTTAGGGTAGCTCAAGTATACTTGAGGGATAGCTCAAGTGTCTCACCAAATACTTAGTGTAAGTGGGGTACGTCAAGTATGCTTACACATGAACATAATTTCGACTGTAAATTGAAAATACAGCAAAATAAACATAAAGGCAATGAACACACAATGTCTACGTGGTTCAGCCTTTGACCTACGTCCACGGGAGTAAGTAATCATCAATCCATTATAACACACAATGTTTACGTGGTTCGCCATTTAGCCTACGTCTATAGGAGCAAGTAATCACCAATTCGTTATATAAATGAAATGTTATATAAGATTCTACATTATACAAGATGAATAAAATAAGCTAGATAGCTATATAGAGATGTTTAGTCTTGATAAAGATGAAGATGATTGTTTCACGTAGATTTTGGGTGCAAAAGAAAAAAGGAAAACCTGGCTAAAATAATAAATTTATTTTCGGGATATAAGGTACCTCACTTAATTGCAATTTGTGCGTTGTTTTGTGCATTTTAAAAAAATGAAGAAGAGTGAGAAGACAATGATAATGGTGAGAGGTCCAAATCTGGAGTGAAAGAGCTTGAAAGGACACCTTAAACTAGCAAAACAATAAAAAGGATATCATAGGTGAAGCCGGAAGTGGCCAGCGACCATGGTTCGATGCTTAAGTCAGAGTTGGGTTATCTAGCGTTTGAGAGCTTGTAAGCTCTCTTTAATGATTGCTGGAGGTTAGAGAAAACCTTAGTCTTTTATGTGTGAGTTTGTTGTATACCTGAGCAAAATAAAACTTTAGTGTCTTTATATATAGAGCACCTTGACTACCCTGCCACGCGGCATATATTACAGTGGTGATTTGCTGTCATTTTCAAGTTTATTTTATCCTTTCACCAGTATCATGATTTTGAGCCATTAGTAGCATGCTTGAGGAGCAATAAGGACATCATTTGGTATGGTTTGTTTTCTTGTACACGTGTTGTGCGTTGCAGAGTAGTCTAGGACACCTCTACAAAGGTTGTCTTGATAGCTTCTATGCGTGGCAGCTAAGGACCATTGTCTTGGTGTGTTTTCTTTTGCTTTTTATAGGTGTGACAGCAAGCTGCCCCCTCTTTTCTAGCAAGATATTTCCTATTTGATCTTGTCGAATCAAATATTCTCTCAGGGTGATGGAGGCATTTCTCACGGTTGATATTTTAGAGACTTTTCTTTACCATCTTACTTCTAGTATGGAATACTCCACATACCAGCTCAATTATCAAGTGTACCCAGTGTAAGTTAGGTACCCTCTGTGATTATTTTTAATCATAAAATTTTTCATCAACACACAGCGCCACATTATTAATCTTCAATTTCTTCCCCTAAACAATATCCTTCCTAGTACAGACACCCTTTTATAAAAATAAGCAATGGAGCTATTGGCACCCTTTAAAAATCTTATCAAACCTTTCATTTGAGTTATTTTATAAAAAAAATTAATCAAATGCACCCATCTTCTTCAAGAATATTGGCAGCAATCAAATTTGTTGTTTATGACCCATATATAGAATTTCAGTTACAAACCATTCATTATCTATCATCAAACGAATTCTTCAAAAGAACAATTTTAAATAAAAGACAAAGACTAATGTAAAAGAAAAATGACTTTAAAAGTATACAATTGTTTGTGATAAAAAAGAAAAAGAAAAAAATGTCTCATTCTTGTTCAAAGAATAAAAATATGGATTTAGTACTGTGAAAAGAAATCTCTCCAAAACTGAATTTGATAAGTTCAAGCTCTGAACTTGCGGTGTTGAACAAGCGCAATCATTATAAATTTAAAATGAAAGAAAATTGTTAGATTAATTTTATATTAATCTAATATATTTGGGGCCACACATGAAATAAATAAAATGTGTGTGCTATTATTTAATAAGCCAAGAATTAAGTGGTCTAATTGAAGTTCATTAAATGGTTAAGGGTATAATTATTGTGGATTAAATGCATAGATACCAGAATTTAATCATCACTTTAATGAGGGGCTGAAGTGATTATTATCATAAATACGTGACTGTTGGGTTTTCTAAAAGAAAACTAATAGTCACGATATTTATATAAAAGGGGTTATGGTCCCCAATCTCTCAAATAATTTTTTGTAATTCTCTAATCCTCTCAAAGAGAATTCTAAACTCAAGAAAAAGAGAAGATTGGAAGTCCATCTCCTACACTCAAGAACCACTACGAATCACCATGGATTCAGGTACACTTCCGCTTTCGTATTTCTCAGTAATTTAATATGGATGTTATGAAGATTAAGAGGACAACAAAAATGTCATTGAGTTTAGAAGAGTTTTGTAGAGAGAGATGAGGTTCACTAAAATTTTCTTGAGAAAAATAATTGGAAGGTTATTTGTGGAATTAAATAGAGATTATTCTTAAAAGTGGTTGTACGAGGGCATTCGAGGGATGGCAATAGTCCAACCCAATATTAATTTCTGTGTTCTATTGATTTTCTGAGAATTGTCATACTTTTTTTAATTAATAAATTTCCTTTGAACGGTTGAAGTTGGTAAATATATATATATATATATATATATATATATATATATATATATATACCCGTAAAAATAGCAGCTGACAGAAAAAAAAAGGATATTGAAAATTATAAATATAGTTAGAGGCACATGAATTCAGGTCTTCTCCTGATGATTCAAGAAAGAAGCAGTTCTCTCAAGCATGGCCACAGCATTTTCACATATGGGATTTATCAAATGGAACACATGTTGCTCTCCTTTGGACCCAACAATCTCCACATTGCCCCTCCACCCGCTCTCCTTCAACTTGTCATAATAAAACCATCCTCTAGATCTCAGAAAATCATTCTCCGCAACAAATACCAGCATCCTGGCGCATCCCAGGCTCGCTAGGTCCGAACCCGCAACGGCAGGATTAATCCACGGATCATCGCACCCACTTGTGCTACTTGGACAAGTCAATCTCCACAATCTCGCGACCCAGTCTCTTTTCTTAGAGTCAGCTGTTTCATTACCAACAGCTTCTCTGCCCAGAAAATACGGATGAATTAAAACAATGCCAATAAAATTAACACCGAGAATTTCTCGACCATGTCTCATGCCCATGTGATGAGCTATGTTAGCGCCAGCACTGTCACCCGAAAAAAACACTCGCTGGAAATCAGCGAAACAGTTGAGCCAATCTTCAGGGCCTTCTCCGTTAACATGTGAAGCAACCCACTTGAGTGCAGTCCATGAATCATCATGAGCGCAAGGGACAGGATTCTCCGGGGCTCTCCGATAATCAACCGAGACTGCGATGACGTTAGCTTCAGAGACTAAGGTGTTGAGGTAATTGTGGTAAGTGGGAGAAAAGGCGGTTTCGATGCAAAAGCCTCCTCCATGAAAATAAACAAGAAGGGGAAGTTTTTGGTTTTGGTTTTGGTTTTGGTTTTGTCTTTGGTTTGGAATGTAAAGCCGAGCATATAGATTGTTTTCTGGTGAATACACAACGTCTTTGGAATGTACTTTTGTTTTGGGATCAAATGATGCAGGAACGATGTCGTTTCCTTTGAGCCTTTCTACTTTGCCATCTTTGTATACTTTTATCGTGGGAGAGAGGTCTATGGCTATTTCTGCTGCCGGCTCTGTGGAATCCATGTGTAGAGAAAAAGTGCAGAAAAATATTGACGGGCTTTGTTTGGTCTCCAGAAGAAGGAGAAAGGAAAATGAAGCAGAAAAATATGCAGAGATGAAGACAAGATTTGGTATGTGGAAGGCAGCAAGAGTGGATAACGTTTACAATTTAAAAAATTAAAAAAAAAATGATAAAGGGACAAAAATGGTGTCCAAACAAATACAATTAGGCCCATGTAAATCAAGACAAATGTTACGATAACTCATTAAGAAAAAAATGAAAAAGGAGTTTTGAAGTGAAATACATAATTAAATAATTAACAATAATTGAGCAAATTAAATTAAAAGAGTTAGCAGAGTTGATTATTGACACGTCACCTTGTAATAGTTTTGTAAGTATCAAACCACTCTTTCAATTTTTTGTTTTTGTTTTTTGAGACAAGATAATATGAGGATCGGTAAGATTTTAATCCTTGAATTATCATAACCGAAACTGTAATTTCAAAAATCGTATCAGTTTTTGTTGAAGATAGTAGAAAATTTTGTTTGGTAAGGACTGCCTTCTTTGTGGATTTATCTAAACCACGCTCTTTATTTCTCACCAACTCTGATTTGGCTTGGCTCCACGTCTCTTGAATAAGTGGCAAGCAAATTATCCTTCTGATCAACAACCAAATTATTGAATATTTTATGCTTAGGCATTACATATCTTGATTGAGCATAGCCACAGCATTGCGTGCGGCTCTCGTTTAGACTCTGCTGTCTCCAAATATTTGTGTAGATATTTTTCGACTTCATAGAAATTGTGGCATTTCCAATATAAAACTATTGATAATTTTTTTCTTGCTCCATCCAATAGAAATCACAATATTTTTTTTTTCTTCTGAAAGACAGACATGACAAAGTAAATTTTCATCTTCCTCACGTTGGCATGCAGAAATATTTATTTCTCTATATTTGTATTATAGATTATTGACATTCATACAAGTCATATTTATTTAATACTTTAATTTTATTTAACTTATTTTTATCAATTAATAAAACAATTATGAAGACCGGCAGTCAACTGTGTCCGACCGTTAGCATGATCATCTTTTATCAGCAAATCACCGGATTAGTAGGATAACTTGCTAAGTGAAATGAATGAAGTTGCTGAAAATTGAAAGAAACAGAGCTCATATTGGATATATTCTGATCCGAAATCAAAGAGAAATCGATGGACTCCGTGAACAGTACTACTATTACATCAAGTTGTCTTAATTGATTTACGATTGATTCTAATTATTAATACATCAATGATTCCAGAATGCCAAAACCTTTTCCGAATTCTGATTCCACGGAATCCCACTTGTAAAAAAAAAAAAAGGAAAGAAAATCACACACACACACTAGAGTTATTATAATTACCTTATTCATCTTTCCTCCCAAATATTTGCCGAACCAAAGCAAATAACTCTTCAGTTTCAAGGCTTATCCTGATTGAAGAACGAACAAATTTTCTTGAGCATAGACCCAGCATTTTCACAAGTGGGATTGAACAAATGGAACACATGTTGCTCTCCTTTAGACTCAACTATCTCCACATGGCCCCCCCACCCACTTTCCTTCAACTTCTCATAGTAAAACCATCCTCTAGGGCACAGGAAATCCTTCTCCGCAGCAAACACCAGCACCCTGGCGCACCCCAGGCTCGCGAGGCTCGAACCGTCGGCACACGGATTAACCCACGGATCATCGAGCCCGCTTGTGCTTGGACAAGCAAATAGCCAAAATCTCTCCGTTCCAGCTCTTATTTTAACATCAGTAGGCTCGGAACCAACAGGTTCAACACCCCAAAAGTATGGATGAATCAAGACAATACCAACAACATTAAAGCCGTCGATAATTTCTCGACCGTTTCTTATCGCCATGTGATGAGCAATATTAGCACCAGCGCTGTCCCCAGAGTAAAACACTCGCTGAAAATCAGCATTACGGTTGAGCCAATCTTCGGGGCCATTTCCGTCAACATGGGAAGCAACCCATTTGACTGCGTCCCATGAATCTTCATAAGCGATAGGAAGAGGATGCTCTGGGGCTCTTCGGTAGTCGACCGATACTGCGATGATGTTAGCTTCAGAGACCAAGTCGTTGAGGTAATTATGGTAAGTTGGTGAAAAAGCAGTCTCGATGAAAAAACCTCCGCCGTGAAAATAAACAAGAAGGGGAAGTTTTTGGTTTTGATTTGTGTTTTTCGGGAGGTAAAGCCGAGCAGATAAATTATGTTCAGGAGAATACACAACGTCTTTGGAATCAACGTTTGTTTTGGGATCAAGTGATGGGGGAACGATATCGGTGCCCATAAGCCTTTCTACTTTGCCGTCTTTGCGTACTTTTAGCAAAGGTGAGAAGTCATGGGCGACTTCTGATGATGGGTTGGTGGAATCCATGGAGAAGAAGCAGAGCACAAAATGTGGAGGGCGTTCGTTTTTGTAAAGGTGATAACGAAAGGATTTGGCCTTTGCAGGACAGAATTACCGTTTTTATTTGATGTACTACAATTAATTAATGAACGATATATCTAATTAAATTTAATATAATTATTATTTATATGATATTTTTTTTAAATAAATATACACGTGTTATCACATTATTTATTTATTATATGATTAATATAATATATATTTTTAATTTTTTTTTAATTTGAAATATTTAGTTGGTGTATTAATTAATGTATTAGGGATAAATTTTATTATTTAAATTAAAAATAAAAAATTATTATTATTTATCTGTAAATATAAATATCTCAATTAATATTATCTTTAAATATTACTAAGAAGTAAAAGTTGTTTAAGTGTGTGTATATATATATAATTATAATACATACAAACGTGTGTGTATTCAATTGTTTATTCTTATTATATGACTGATATGATACGTATTCTAAAATTTCTTTTAATTTGAGATATTTAGTTGGTATATTAATTAATGTATTAAGGATAAAAAAAATTTATTTAAATTAAAAATAAAAAATTATTATTATTTATCTGTAAATATAAATATCTCAATTAATATTATCTTTAAATATTACTAAGAAGTAAAAGTTGTTTAAATGTGTGTGTGTATATATATAATTTGTGTGTGTGTTCAATTGTTTATTCTTACTTAAAATATCAAGAATCCTATCATAAGAATGGAACTCGAATCCGTGAACGGTGAACCCAATATTGGGTGGGATGGGATGGGTGCGCGTACAGTAGGGGGTGCTCGCTCGATTGGCGTTGGGTACGTAACGTTTAGGGATGACAAAAATCCCCACGGGGACGGGTACCCTCGGGGATTTTCCCCATTCGGAGAGGGTATGGAGATAATTTCATACCCAATTTCTTATTCGGGGAGGGGACGGGGATGAGGTGGAATCCCCATCCCCTACCCATTTCCCCATTTTAATTTTTAATTTTATTTTAATTTTTTAAAATTACTAGTAAATAAATAATAAAATTTAAATTATAAAATTATAAATATTGGTAAAAATAAAAAATATCAAAATATTTATATTATTAAACTTTTAGGCCTAATTAACTAATTAAAGTCCTAAATTTTTATTTAGGACATTAAAAAGACCGAGTAGATTCTATTAGCCAAACATTTTTTTATAATTTTAATATTCTTTAAATATTTTAAAGTTAAATCTATTTTTTATTTATTTTTAGATGTTATAATTGCCCACAGCGAATCACAATTTTAATATCTAATCTAATCTAATCTAATATTTGCTTTTGATTTGCTCCGATTTAACTATTGTATTGTAAAGGGAATAGTCCACATTTATAAAGTACCCACGCCACCATTGAAAAAGTTAATTTTGAATCTAAATTCGATTTTATTTGTAACAATTTTGTATTAAACTATTAATTTGTTCATGATAGTTTGTAAAAGAAGTTTGTATTCCTTGTATGTTGCGTTACTTACTAATTTAATGTATGTGACTTTTGTAATAGATATTAATGTAAGATATATTTCGAACTTTACTTTTATTTGAATTTTTTATTTTAATATATGATTAACTCAAAATTAAAAAAAATGTATTAGTTATTCGGGGATCGGAGACCCTCGGGGATCTCCTGTTATTATTCGGAGAGGGGATGGGGATTCTCTCAAGTAATTCTGACGGGGACAGGGAGAGGACGGGGACATATGCAAAATATCGGGGATAGGTACGGAGAGATCGGTCCCCTCCCCTCCCCTCCCCATTGCCATCCCTAGTAACGTTGGAGGCGATGAAAACAAAACTTAATTAATCCCTGTCCATATGCAAGGGCTTTCGCGAATCACAGATGTGACCTAATGAAAACTGATGACGTGATAAGTGTCATTCAATTATTGATAGACACTTTTGACATCTAGAAACATGTTGAAAAGTTATGCTTAATTGTGTCTCGTCGCAAATTACTTTGCAGTGCGGTCGCTTAAGTCAGTTCTTTTGAAATAATGGGCATGGGGTATCCATCCATCTTGCAGACGGCGGAATAACAATGAAATGTGAATTTAGAGCTAGGTTAAATCGAATCAAACTGTAGTTTCTTTTTCACAAATTGGCTCCTATACAATTCAACTCTTTAATATTCAATCCTCATTATTCATAAGCTCGATTAATTAAAATAGTTATTAAAAAGCCAAAAAAAAAAGAGATAGAGAGAGAACATTGGAGTACAAGTAGATATATAATTAAATAACATTGAATATAGTTCATAATATATGATGGTCCAGTTGGTTGGCAGGACAATAAGCAAATGTTGGGTTGGTGATGAAATAAAGAGTCATTAAATATGAATGACATACACAATAAAAGAAAATATATATATATGAACGACATATGCAGTAGATGGATGATTTGATGTGCATATTTATTTATTTATTCACTTTTTTCCTGTTTTAAAACAAATAATGAGTTTTCATGCTTATAATAATTCTTATAAACTTCATATGGTTTGGCATAAAATTAGGTAATTGAAAGGCCTTCGTGTTGGATGAAATTATCAATTACGTGTAGCCCCTACAAAATCAATTGGAGGCAACATTGCTACTAAAAAAACTATATTAACACAGTAATAATGATTTAATCTTCTTTAATTTACTGTTGTATTCCTGCACACTTTTATTTTTATTTATTGAGTTTTGCATTTTTTTGGCACTATTTTCTCTTAATTTCGTGCATTACTTTTTACTATTTCTAGATCTTTCTATGTTGGTTTTGGATCACTACAATTGCTAGTTGTGATTTATTGTAGCCTACTATCGTAGGTCTTTATAGTTGCCGAGTTTTGTTTATTGCAGCTACTTTACAGAAACGATCATGGAAAAACAAGTAGAATCATTGTAAATTGTCTTCTGTTTATCGTGGTTGATCAACTCTCATGTGCAACATTAAATCAAATGGTACTTAAAACAATAGAGACTTTGGTTTATGATTTTTATCTTTATATTTCTTTGCAAGGAACAATATTTATTTGGATTTCAATGTCATACTTTGTATTTGAATCTTTTGGATTGTAATTACGTATTTTAAATTTTTTTTCACGTGACTACAAATTTTTTGGTCACTAAATTTCAATTTATGCCACTACAATATGTTGTTGTGGATTTTTTTTTTTTAATGATGATTGAGAGAAGTCACTTCAATTTTTTGGATACGATATAAATAGTAGTCAAACAATAAAATATATTGTGGTTAAAAATAATGTGAGACTCCATAACATATATTTTGCAATGAATGGATCTGTCACAAAATGTTAATTTTTATGACTAAATGTAGTTGTTGCAAAGGTCATATAAATATTTTTTATACAATGTAACTGGTCATGAAATAACAAAATAAATTGTCCTTAAAACAAATTTAAAACTAAATTTGTTACCAACTGTATCTATAAAAATGGTCACAAACGACAATTATTTGGGATGATTATGTAATGTTGTGATATATAAACTTCAACAATAGAAAAAAGTGTTGCTAATTACATTTTCGAACCTCTAAAATGATGGCTTTTAGTAATTATTGCAACTATATTTTACATAATCTTGAGATAAATATTATAGTCACTATAAATCATCTATCATGACAAATGTCAAGTGTCATTGATTGCATTTTTTAATCTCTAATTTGACCATTTTGATTACCATTTGTGATGATTTTAAGTTAATTTTAAGACAATAATTTTTGTCATAAAAATATATTTTTATCATGACCAAAATAATTGTGGTCACTAAAACATTTTAAGATAGTCTTTCCATGACTAAAATGTGACAATTTATTTTTTGTCGTAGAAAATATAAAGTAACTAATTTGTTATCTTTAGTGACTAAATTTTTTGTAATGAAATATCATTTTTCTTGTAGTGTGAATTGAAACAATAGTTTAGATCAAAATATGCAGGATATTGAATTGGTGTTTGTAGATTACCACCTAACAATGAAGGGCAAGCAATGGGTGAAAAAGTGAGGAGACTAATAACAATTATTAATCATAGAACTCAATCAATGCTAACATAATTCTATGACCAAAATGATGGCAATAATGCTACTTTGAATATAGCTCATAATATATGACAGTCCAGTTGGTTAGCATGACGATAAGCAAATGTTGGGTTGGTGATCAAATAAAGAGTGATTAAATATGAATGTCATATTCATGACAAAAAAAGAAAATATGAATGAGATATTCAGTTGAATATGTTCAAATATGTCAAGATCTTATCAAATGTCAAGATCCTGGCATTATTGATGATTACATGTGCATATTTAATCACTCTTCGTTTCATTGTCGGGAATAAATTAAAAATTAATTTTATTGTCATTCAATTTGATAATTTCAAGTAATTTTCTTGTACTAATCAACTAAATTTCGAATCGGAAAAAAATATTAGGGACTACAAATTAATTTGTATTTTGTTCATCCTATCCTTTAAAAAATAAAAGAAACTTGAGGACGGAAAGTTTGGTGAGCATATTTATACCGGTTGAACAGTGCATACAACCAGGCACCAGCTAAAGGTCCATGGGCTAGAATTTTGTGTTTACTTGCGTAGCCTCTAGGGTTGGTGTAAATAAAAGTCTTAAATGAAACATTATCTTAATATTTAATTATGTACCCAATTTTTAGGCAAGTGTTAAGTTACATTTAATATAACTTACACAATTTATCTCAATCACATAAAATTATGGGACTCAAAATTTGTGTGGTTGAGATAAGTTGTGTATGTTACATTAAATGCAATTTAGAGACTCCCAATTTTTAATGGATCACTCTCTTGCATGGTAATTTTACCCGCCAACCCAAAAAATCTCATTTATTAAAATTATGACTAACAATTAGTAAAACGAGCAAAAGTAGTGTTGATACACATTGAGAATAGTCACATATTATGATTTTGATATGAATTGAAGCAATAGATCAAAATAGGTAAGATATTGAATTGGCGTTTGTAGATTACCACCTAACAATGAAGGGGGAGCAATGAGTGAAAAGGTGAGGAGACTAAAACGATAGTTATTAATCATAGAACTCAATCGATGATAACATAATTCTATAACAAAAATGATGGCAATAATGCTACTTTGCCCTACTACAATCAGTATGACCAAAATGTTAAAGAAGACCCATATGAATGCAGGTTTTAATTGCAAGCCATTTTATAGCTTTGGCACATTTTCAGTTTTTACATTATTGTTATCTATTATCATAAAGAATAATGATACTCGGGGGAAAAAAACACAAAAATACAAAAGACAAAAAATATATATTTGACTTTAAAATAAATAAATATTGTCTAACACTGAAATTTTTTTATTTTTTTATTTTTTTGCTTATACTAATGCTGTGCTATTTTTTGTGCACATATCACTATTCTATTGCTAATGAAATGCAAGACATTTGAGTCCTTTCAATAATTCATGTATTTTTTATTCTGCTTTGCTTCGTGCAAGGTATCATAATTGTTGGTTTCTCCTAATTCTATTGAGTGATGGTACAATCACCGCATGGCCGGAGGGACCGAGATACGTCTAAAAAGTCAAAAAAAGAAAAAAGAAAAAAGTTCAACATAGAATGATTATTTGTACATAAAATTACACGTCACCACTAAAGACAAGAAACATTTCACTAAAAAATAAATTCATTTACATAGACATAAAATATTCTCCCAAAATTTCATTCTAAACAATGTGGCATATGATGTTCATTCATTAAATTGTTAATGATTTTTCATAAATTTTAAGCAAATTAATTACATTATCTCATCAAATAATGAATGAATGTCAAATTAATTGAGGTGAAATTTTATGATGTATAACACTACTCTCTTTAATTTTATCCACATGTACAATTTAACAGAGCTTGAGTTTTTAGAGTAATGGCTCACATTTCTCATTGATTAGTATAATCAGAGACTCACAAAATATTGTTACAGATCCTGAGAACTAGTGTTGTGATTTTTATAGTTGAGAAAAGATAGGAAAATACAAAATTAAAAAATATTTGAATAAATAATACTTACAGCTAAGGAAAATAATTTGCCGTTATGCTCCCTAAAGACGGAGCTTGGGAGAGAAGTCCAATCTTGACCTCGAGAGTGAGAAAATTGGCTCATGGAAGAGGCTTGGTGAGAGCTTCAGCTATCTGATACGCAGAAGACACATGAGTGACATGAAGAGCACCACGTTGGACTTTATCTCTTATGAAATGAAAGTCAATTGCAACATGCTTCATTCTTGAACGAAAAATGGGACTCTAACAGAGTTGATTGGCCCTAGTATTGTCACACAGTTTATGTCATTGTACAACAGAAAAAACTAACACCAAGATCAAATAAGAGATAGCAAACCCAACTTAGATCCATCAATAAAACCAAATAGATCATAGCCAATGAATAAGATATTAAATTGCAACTTCCATGAGATGTAGTTACCGGATGTGAGCTTAAGAGGAGTTTGAGCAGTAACATTGATAGTGATACTGGTGTTGTGAGTTTCATTGGTGTTGTGAATGGTGGTGGAGGATGAAGGATTGGTCGTGGTGACTGGATAAAAGACAAAGAAGAGAGGATTGGCTACCACTTAAGATTGATCTGATACCATAACAGAGCTTGAATTTTTAGGGGAATGACTCACATTTCTCATTGATCAATGAACATATATGTGCAATATGAGGCTGACAAAATATTATTACATACCCTAAAAAACTAGTTCTGTGATATTTACAATTGAGAAAAATTTAGAAAATACAAAGCTAAAAAAATAATTGAGTAAATAATAGTCATAATAATATGTTGCTATAAGTTCCTCATTCTATTTGTCATATGCAATTTTATGCGTAATTTTGTGTGTAAATAACATTATTCTTAATTTTTATTTTTATTTTTCCGTTAACATAAGGGGTTCGGGCTGATCAAACATCATTTTCCAATTCTATTACTCGACTCCTGACATGACAATACTGAGCTAGCAACTTACTAGGGCTAACAGTGATTTAGTTACACGCTAAATAGACTTGAAACATGGGTTTAAAAGTTGGTGACCAGTGCACATTTCTAAGCAATTTTCTTGTTATTGAGTGAGATTAAAGAAGATTGCAAACCAAGAACTTGTTCTCTGAAGAGTGTATAATATCATCTTTAGTTGGCATCCCTTGATGAAGCATGCTTATTGTTACTGGACAAGTATTTTGCGCAGCAACTTATGTGGTATTTAGATAATTTTTAGAACAAAAATTGTTAAGTAAGCCTAAAGAATTTCTCAAGTTAGCCAAACAAGGATACTTGAGAGAAAGTTAGAGAGAAGAGAGCCATATGGCCAAAATAAATTTTATTACTTGAAAGAGAGCTTTACAAGAATGCTTGAGTTGCTTGCTTGGTGTGTTGTGTGTGGTGTGGTGTGGTGTTTTGTGTTGTGGTGTTGAGCAAAATGGTTGACGCCATACCCTATTTATAGAGTGACTTGCCTAGGTCTAGATGGTTCCATACAAGTTTCGTAAGTCGCCTAAAAATTTATTAGATTCTAGAATACATAAGTATATAATTATTTAGACAATACAAGTTGTATAGATTTATAAAGAGTTCTAAAATGAGGCCGGACTCGCTCACTTTAGTTTGTAAATTTGTTAGCACACCACTGATCGCTAATTGTATGAGGCGGCCCACTATTTAGCATACCTACTGTTGAGCGCATCCTATCTTTGGACAAACTTTTACTAAACAAATCCTTGTGAGTCAATTTAGTTTTTGTTAGTGACAAATTCGAGCAGGCGGTGAGCGTGACATTACGCTGTTTTCTCTCATAGATGCAGGCAACCTTACGGAGCCACGTAGATTCTTAATTTTGTTTTGCGTTGTTAATTTATCATGAGGACAAGACTAAATAACAAAAGTTTTAAGCACAAAATAAAATAGTAGAAAGGGGAGACACGAAACCTTGTGCTGAGCTGGCCAGCACAGCTCTTCTTGTTGTGGCTTTCTGAGGTGGATGGCCCCCACTACGATAACTTTTAAGGAGTCCCTATGTTACAATTAATGTAACATACACACTCAAAAACAACCACACAAATGAAAAAGAAAAACCGACAATTTTCACAAAAACCCACCCAATGGTCCATCGATTAAGATAAAGATTTATTTTCATAAAAAAAGATAAAGATTTATTAAAAAATTTGTAAGAGTGAAGGAACTATTCTGAGTTTTATTGCGGATTTGACCTAACTCAATTTTATGAATTGTTTGAATTCCCTAATGAAAGAAACCAAATCTCCTGTTGGTCTCGATTATAAAAATTTTCACCTTTCTCTTTGTTTTTACTTTTTAGAACATAATATGATTAAGGGCAAAACTACTTTGCAACAGGAGTTTGATATCTTTTCTATCTTTTTTAAAATCAATTATAATGGAGTCCTGTAATTTATTATAAAAACAAAAAAAAATTAAATTTTTTAATTTTTACATATTAGTCCCACACCTACAAATTTTCAGTTGTATTAATGCTTCCGGCAGCCACAATTTTCAGAACAAAAACTCAATTAAATTTATTTAAGTGTGCAATTAAATTTACTCATTTTATTTTAGGACAAAAACTCAACCAAAAATACAAAACTCACTACTCAAACAAACAAAAATAATTTTAGAAATTCATAAACTAACATTTTATTATTATTAGTAAATTAAAATATTTTTACTACATAATTAAATAATTTAGTATGTTAATTAAATATTATGTTATAAAAAAATAAAACATTACCTATATAGAATATCAAATTAAATTTTATTTTTGTATTTTGGGTATTTTATCATACTATTTTGTTTTCTTTTGTGATCATGATCGTGAAATAAAAACTATAGATAATAAAGCCCGATCCCAACCCAACAATATAAATTAAGGGCCCGAGCCCGATAAAAAGCCTAAATTTTCATCTTCGGGTTGGCCCTAACATATTTTTTAATATTTAAATAATTTAAATTTACCTCACCTAATATATTAAAATTAAATATAAAAATTACTGTAATAAATATCTCAACCATAAAATCATATAAATAACTAAAAATAAACAAAAAAACCATGTCTAATTCAAATAAAAACACACATTTTTTTTTAATTATAAAGTAATCAGGTCAAGTTGGGTTGGGTCGGCTAAGGCCCAAACCTTGACCCGAATTTGATTGGGCTTTTATTTTTTAGCCCGAGCTCGAATTTTGACCCTTAAATTTGGGTCGGGTCAATCGGACCAAAATTCGAGTCGGACTTTTTTGTCATCTCTAGCGTGATTGTATTGCTAGCCAAGATTTCATCAGTTCTATTCTAGGAGATGGAACATAAAATAGAGACCGATTAAATATTTATTTTGTAGATATAATTTTGTTGTTCTTATTTGGAATTGGTTGTCTTTTTGTGCTGGAAAATCGTGCAAAGGCATATTATTTACCATTTTGATGCAGAGTTTCACAGCAAAGCATGTGGGTGTTGTGAGTTATTGACAGTATTGGTTGTTTTGTCTAATTCCATTGTCATTTCATTTAATATATTAGGGACCGAAAACATATTAATGCAAAAATTATAGAGATTAGCATGAATTGACCGTAATAATATCATGTTGCATTCATTTAGATGCGATTGGTTTAGTGTACATTGCCTTGAATTTGTATGATTTTATTGTTCTTAATTTTTTGTTGTGCTGCAAAAAAATGAGTTAAAGATAAAAAAAATTTGACAAGAGCTTGGTCTTAATTTGAATTGGTCAATTTGTAGTAGAATATATTTGATTTTGATATGTTCAATTTTTAATCTATGACACATTGCTGAAATGGCTTTCATGCTATGTTGAATTTGATTAATTCCAAAAGTTTGAGCTATGTATGTGTAGGAGCAGTTTCTTTAATTTGATTAATATTTGATATATGTGATTTTCTTTTCCTATTTTTTTAGTAACAAGATATGGATCCACATGATGTTGATTGATGAGCATAATTATAGTTTACGTAAGCAACATCTAATTCCAATTTTATGTTGCGTTTTACATAATTTTATTCGACGAAAAAATGCCAGTGATAGATTGTTTGAGGACTTTGATGTATAAGATATGGTTACAAATAAAGGAGATATTAGGAGGCCACTTACTAATATTAAGTGTTGTAGAGATGAATGCTACAAAAGATAAAATTACATTTTGTGGCATGATGCCTATCACGTAATTTTTATAATTATTTTGTTTAAATCATATGTGTTATAATATATATCTTAATTATAGTGTAAAAACAAATAATGTAAAACTTTTCTTTATTAATTCTAATATTAAAACTTTATCATCATTTAATTTTTTATAATTGTTTTTGTTTAAATTATTTATGGTATGTTTGTGTATGTATTAGTTGAATAATTATTTTCCAACTATAAGTATGACTTAAATATTTAGTAAAAATTGTTTTTAAAAATGGTACTGTCGAATACTTATTCATTGTTTTTATCATTTTTAATTGTGTCTGCCGAATGCATATTAGTGATTTTATTTTTAAAATATAGGATGCAGAAAATGATTCTAGATGCATACTAGAATTCAAAATACAGCAACTGCAAGACACTATCTTCATTCTCATTTTTTGTTTTCATAAAATACAAATTCGAAAACAATACTAAATAGCCCCTAAATAATTTGTGTCGCGGTCATGTTGGTCAGCCAATAGTGATTTTTCATCATGGAAATTTTGCGGGTTTTCTAAGATTATGCTTTGATGAAAAAGGAGTGTAAGATTCTGAGATGCGTTTGATGTCACTCCAAAACGAAAAGTAACTCAATCTAGATTTGGATTAGAGGAGTCTCCAAATCCAAGACATTATAAATGTGAATCGATGCCTTCAGAATTAAACTGAGTGTGTTTAGGTTGAGTTCAGTTCACCTACAATTCCATTCAAGCTCATTAATGTCACTAAAAAATGAATAATGATAAAGTAAGGTTTGGATTCGTTTGGACTTGTTCGGATTTGGTTTTCCCATCATTGTTGCCATAGACGTGCTCTATTCCATCACCAATGATGTATTCCTTCCCCGTACTTCGTCACCATCACCGACAATGCTAATGTTGTGAAACTAAGTTTTGGTTTGTTAAGGTAGAGAACAAAGGGAATAGGGATCGTGAAATGTAGGGGTGTTTAAGTCTAAAAGGATATTGTTTGACTAATTATGATAGATATAATTTTGTGGCGTTAATTTTGAAATTCTATAAATTTATTGGGATATTTTTATAAATTTTCCTAGATTTCTCCCTAATAATTGTGAGGGTAAATTTTCAAACTATTGCTCAACACATTTAAATGTTGACAAAACATTGCGAACAAATAGTATATAATGAATTTGAAAAATAAGCAAATGCTTGCCTAGAACAAGGTAAAGAGAACCCAACCAAATTGGCATCTTTAACGATACTCCTAGTTTATGAAGCGAAGAATCAATTGTTGCTTTTTTCCTTTTTAGGGATAATTTCATATTATCTCCTCATAAATTTACTGTCTTCAAATCTCCCATTATTTTGAAAAATCTCAATTTACCTTCTATTTTGTTAAGAAGACCCAAAAAAAAAAAAAAATCAACTCAACTTCATTATTCTCTTACCTTTTGAATAAAAATAGGGTACCTTGAGATTGTAAAAAATAAAATAATAATTTAAGGATAGTCAATTTACAACAAGGTAGTTTACTTTATATATATACACTCATTCTTTAATTCATGTGTCGTCCTAATTTTTTTTTTTTTTTTTATGTGAACACACTTTTAAAGCATAGAGTTTACTAGAGTCAAGATCTTAACTCTCTTAAACCATATGATTTTATAACTCATTAAAAAATAAGTTTATAAAACCCCATGATTTAAGAAAGTATATGTATTAGGGCCCCCGCATAATGATTATATATACAGTAAAATCTCTATATAGTCATATTGGTGGGACTGAAGAAATTTATTCTTATAAAGATGTTATAATTCAATAGAGGTATAGTACAAAAATTATTGTCTTTGCTTAATTATCCCTAATGCAAGTGATATAGAGGTAAATTATGTCATGTATTAATAAATTAATAAGTGAGTCAAATTCAATGTATAGACATTAATAAATTAATTAGTAAGTGAGTCAAATTCAATGGATAGATATTAATAAAAAAAATATATAGTTTCAAAAAATTAATACAAAAAGTTTCATGCCAAGAAGCTACAAACATACTTAAGAAGTTAGAAATATTTTGACTTCAACAAAAAGATGTATATGCTGACCAATTAATACATACCCGCAAGTTGAAAGGTGTGGTTGCAACTTTAAAGAACAAATAATTGTCATAAGGAACTTTAGAAATATATTTTGTTCCATCTTAATTATTTAATGTAACATGCTATATATTTTTGAAATATTATTACTATGTGAAGGTAAGTTTATTAAGATGAAACTAAACAAAATATAACTTATTATAATATAGAGTTTATTCCTAATTATAATCGGTCCCAAGTTAGGACCACAATTTTTTATTAATATGAAGAGGTTATTTTTATATAGAGTATTCCTATTCGGAGGTTCTACTGTACATACACACACAAAATATATTCTCAAGCCAACAGCATTTTGCATTCTTTTATGTTTTTGTACAACGAAAAAATGATTGGTGAAAAATAATACCAAACGTACCCTTAATTTCCTTCTAGATCTCTCTCTCTTTACTAACATTTGCATGCTCTTGGTATGCAAAATGATTCAAACTGTCAAGAAACTTTGAAATTTAGATTTTATGTACGAACCGAATCCAAACATGCATGTGAGCCAGCTGCAGGTAATTCAATGAAGCATGCGGCTAGCTACTTCTTATCAATCAAGCCATGTGTGGCTTTTTATTGGGTAGTACTCTAAGGCCGCAAGAACATGTGCTACAAAAGGACTGCCTGTAATATTCAAAATTCCGTAGTTGTAGCCAAATGTCTTTTTTGAAGCATTTCATCAAACATTTAGTTACTTTCATCAAACACCTAGTTAAACTATATCTTTTATTTTTTATTTTTAATTCCAGGCATACATATTTTTTCAAATTCATAATAAAAATTTGTGCAAATCGATTCGAGATGATAGTTTCTGTAATACAAAGTAAAGATAAGCTAGGAGATTGGAGCAAGAGTACAAGAGACGAAAACAACCCATATAAATTCGAATTCAAGCCTTGTCGTGGCTAAAGAGAGCAGCAGTTTTCTTGAGCATAGACACAGCATTTTTGCAATCTGGATTGCGCAAATGGAACACATGCTGCTCTCCTTGAGAGTCAACAATCTCCACATCGCCTTTCCACCCACTCTCCTTCAACTTCTCACAATAAAATCATCCCCTATATCTTAGCATATCCTCCTCCGCAACAAAAACCAGCATCCTGGCGCATCCCTGCAGGCTCGTTAGGTTCGAACCAACCGCTGGATTAACCAATGGATCATCGCAGTCAATCATGCTAGGATAAACAAATTGCCGCATTGCCTCACGCCATTCTCTTGTTTTAACATCAGTTGTCTCGTCAGGAATAGGGTCCTTGCCCCAGAAGGATGGATGAGTTAAAACAATCCCAATCGTCGAGAATTTCTCGACAATGTCTTACTCCCATGTGGTGCGCTATCTTAGCACCAGAACTGTCACCAGCGAAAAACAGTCTCTGAAAGTCAACATAATGGTTAAGCCAGTCTTCCTGGCCATCCCCATCAACATGGGAAGCAACCCATTTGAGTGCAGTCCATGAATCTTCGTGAGCACAGGGGACCGGAATCTCCGGGGCTCTCTGATAATCAACCGAGACTGCTATGATGTTAGCTTCAGAAACTAAGTTGTTGAGGTAATTATTGTAAGTAGAAGAAAAGGCAGTGTGGACGCAGAAGCCTCCACCGTGAAAATAAACCACAAGAGGAAGTTTTCGGTTTTGATCTTTTGGGTTTTTCGGAATGTAAAGACGAGCGGATAGAGTATTTTCAGGTAAATACAAAACGTCTCTGGAATCAACGTTTGTTTTTGGATCAAATGATGGGGGAACGATGTCATTGCCCACAAGCCTCTCTATTGTGCCATCCTTGTATATTATCATCATAGGAGAGAAATCGTGGGCGATTTCTGATAATGGCTCTGTGGAACCCATTGAAGCAGAAAATGTCGGCAGAGCGCCGGCAAGCCTGAATTAGCCTTTCTAATAAAATATTAATAACAACAGTCAACAAAGATCTTGCTCAGGTTCGGTCTCATATACACGTCAATGGGATTGATAATAAACTTAATTAGTGCTTTCTGTAAATAATTGACAAGATTCTTTGCCTCCATAAATTTGACTGAATATAATATCACTCAATTAACAGCAAATATATATTCAACAAATTCATTTTGTAGCTAGAAGAGCATGATTGAAATGTTGGAAAGACCCCAAATGTTTTGCGAGTTATTTACCGAACTTTTGGTCTTTTACTTCCGAAGGGGAAAAAAAAGGTGAAATATGATTTTTATTTTTAGTGCTATTTTATTAATTGCAAGTAAAATTCAGGTAAGTCGTGCTTTTTCCAGACAGGGTAACATTATTGAAATGATGGTTTACAATCTGCTAGTGATATTACTAGGCTGCTGACAGGGCACAGATGAGCTAGCAGCTTATTGAGGTTACCAGCTGAACAGAATTGAAACAGTTGTTTCTGAGAAATTTTCTTGCAACTTAGAGAGAGTTAGCCAAGATTGTAAACATGGGATTTGTTCTTTGCAGAGTGCTGAGTGTAATCTTTTAATCGGCATCTGTTAATGATGCTTGCCGTGGTTGTTTTCTCTTGCAGATATAAGCAAGCTTGTCAAGCCACATAAATTGCTCTTGTGATGTTCTTGATTTGATTTTGCATGTCCCTATGATCTCATTGATTAATCTTTAGATTTAGATCCTGAATTCTTTCTTGATCTCTTCTTGATTTGATAATCACATTGAATTGGATCCAACAGTAACAATGGCTCCTACAATTAAACTCTATTCATTTTCTTTCCTTATTGTTCTTAAGGTAAGGTACACAATATCACTTGTAAATTATACACCCATCGATGGAGTATTTGAATGTTCTTATATATACATATTGAAATTTCTGATAAAAGAAATGATGTCCATAATGTGAAACCAAAGAGAAATATGATGCTGAACAACATTAAATTTAACAGTACACAGATTACTAAGTTCCTGGTGATCACATCAGAAAACATTATCTTGATTTAGGAATGAAGCTAATTTATCCATCAAGGCCACAGCCTTTTCAGAACCTGGATTGAACAAATGAAACACATGATCCTCTCCTTCTGTCTCCACAATCTCAATTTCTCCGGCCCACCCACAATTTTTCAAAGTCTCATAATAAAGCAATCCCCTATCTCTCAAATTATCCTTCTCGGCAACACAAACGAGAACCCTGGGGCACCTCAGGCTCATTAGCCTAGAGTCAGCAGCTGGGTTTATTCTCACATCATTATACCCACTTGTATTTGGACATACAAATACCCAACACCTATCAACAACTTCATCATTTCTCCCAAAATATGGCTGAACCAAGCAAATTCCTGCCAGTTTTATCCCATTTAAGTCTTCAAAACTCGCTTGAACGGCCATGTTGTGCACAATATTGCCACCAGCACTGTCACCGGCGAGAAAAACACGAGCAAAATCAGCATGATCGTTTAACCAAACTTCATAGCCATGACCATTGATATTAAAATGATAAGCTACCCATGCGAGGGCAGCCCATGAGTCTTCATAAGCAGCAGGGACCAAGTGTTCGGGGGCTAATCTGTAATCAACTGAGACTACAATAACATTTGCTTTGGCTGAAAGAGAGCCGACATAGTTGTGGTACGTGGAACAAAATGGTGAGCCCATGAAGAAGCCTCCGCCGTGATAATAGACGAGGAGAGGGAGCTTTTGGTTTGTTTTAATGGCGGCTGAAGGGATGAAGATTCTTGCTGATACGCCTTTCTCTGGCACAATAACTACATCTTTGGAGAAGACAGCATTTGAGGAATCCATTGATGCTGGAACTTTATGGCTGCCAAAGAATCTCTCCACGTGCCCATCTCTGTATGCACGAAAATATGGAAGAAACTCATGCGCAATTGCTCTTGTTTCTGAATCCATTATTGCTTGTTGCATATTATTAATTCTAGTGATGATGATTAAATAACGAGAGTAACAGTAGTAAGATATGTTGATGCGAGATTCCAGTTCTCCTCGTTATACGACCAGGATCTCTACTCGATCAACTTCCCCACGACCAGGAGGTCTCCTAGTAATGCTTCTTCTCCTGATATCCCTGCACACACAGACAAGTCAGAGTACGCCGGTTGTTCTCCCGGCGCAAACCCTCCGACGCTCAAGTCAGATATCAAGGTTCGGGGAACGCTTGCCACGGGTCTTGTGGCTTTTTTCGTGGTTTTTTTCTTTTATCTCAAAAATGCCAACCCTTTTACCTTCGTTGGCTACCTTTTTATAGGCTTCCTCTGAATCCCCGTTTTTCGCTTTTCTCGAGACGGTCTGGGGCTCTGACTGCAGCGTTATGGGCAAACGTGGGATCTTGCGTGTTACGCCATGGTTCAGGGGAAAGCGTGGCTGTCGGGGTTCTGTGAGATCTTGCGTGTTACGCCACGGTTCAGGGGAAAGCGCGGCTGTCGTGGTTCTGTGGGATCTTGCGTGTTACGCCACGGTTCAGGGGAAAGCGTGGCTGTCGTGGTTCTGTGAGATCTTGCGTGTTACGCCACGGTTCAGGGGAAAGCGTGGCTGTCGTGCCTAGATTCTCGGGCTGGAGAACATGTCTTGCCAACTGCTGTCGACCGGGTCTCCTCGCCTATCGACCTCTAGCCGGAATGGCCGTATGCCTCTTATAGGAAATTGGCCTCGCGGATGACAACATCGTGGACGAACAGGATATTTCTGCTCCTGTTCTTCCGCGCACCAGGCTTTCACGGAACACACCGGTTCGCAGAACTCTGTCATCCGATATCTGCTCGCCATTCCTGGTCTCGTCGACATATTTATCCCAAACAGTATCTCTCCCAAACACCGGTCCCCCAGTTTCTGGTGTTGGGTAATGTAGTGGACCAGCAGTGGAAACTCGATAGTACTCGCTCGCGTGGGATTAGAAAAGGCTGCCAAGAGTCATGTCGCATTTAATTGCGGACGAGGTGACGTGGCAGAAATCCCCCCCTCCATGTGAATTTCAAACCGACGGTTATGAGGCCCTTGGGATTCGGCGCAGTTATATGCTGGCAGCCCAAAAGTCCGTCCTCATTTGGAAAGCCTAATCCTCTCGAACGGCATATTCACCATTCACTCCGTCTCCGTCTCCATCTCTGTTTCTCCGGCAAAGAAGTTCCGGCACGAAGTCCCCATCCTTGCCTTTCTCCGATTGAAGCAGTACTTCAGGTATTACTTCTCTCTCCTCGGTCTCGGATAGTTTGTAGGTAACTTCTTTTTTCTTTCGTTTGGGTAGTAGTTAGTGGTGTTGTGGTTAGAGTTTAGGGAATGTCGAAAGGTAAAGGGAAGGTCATTGAGGTTGATGACGACGAGTTGGACTTCCTGCCCAGTCTGCTCATCGATCCCGCCTTTGACCCCGAGATCCCCTTAGAGCCCATTAGGTCTAGTGTCAGGACTAGTGCTAGGAGCACGTCTCCCCAAACGACCTCTACGAGCGGGAGTAATGGTGAGGGTGGATCTTCTGGCTCCGAGGATACTTTGAGTGAGGGTCGAGGAGATGATTCTGGTGAGGCGTCCCCATCAGGGGCGCCGCGACCCGAGGGGAGGAGTACTATAGGAGGTAGAGCCCTATCGCGGGATTACGCTATTGATTACATGACGTGCACGACCACGTTTGATGAGCTCGAGGACCTCCGGCTGAGGTATAGCATTCCTGGCGAGATACCTCTCAAGGTCCCGGGAAAGAAGGATGCTCCCAGCCGGCCTCCTAGGGGATATGTTACCCTGTATCTGGACAGCTTTAAGTACGGGCTGAGGTGTCCCTTGCAACCTTACTTTGCCCGGATACTTAACGGGCTAAATCTAGCTCCTGGTCAGCTGAATCCCAATGGGTGGAGAGTGCTCTCTGGTCTGTTCATATTGTGGGACAGATGTTGCCAAAGCGAGCCCACGGTTGATGAGGTGAAGCACCTGTACCAGCTAAAGAGCAGCCCCAAAGATGCCGGCTGGTACTACTTCCAATCTAGCGCCAAGACAAGGAAACCTATAACCGACCTCCCTACTGGTGGTGGTGGGAATTGGAAGAGAAAGTTCTTTTTTGCTGGGGGGTCCTTGGGGTCAGGTCGCACAAATGGACGGGAAGGATTATCGGGTCCCACCCCGTTTCACGGTCCCAGGTTGCCTGCTCGCTCCAGATGCCTTGTATCCATAGTTGTTCTTGTTTTATTGGCTTGTTTCTAACCAAGTGTCTGTTTGTGTTGTAGTTTCTTGGGGCGTTCATTTCCCACTCCGACCTGGCCAGCTCAAACGGGTTGAGGCTGTGCTAGTCAATTCCTGCTCGAGCCGGGAACTGTTAACCACATACAACTTGCTCGAGTCTCGCTTGATACTTCCTGGCCATAGGATGGAGGACGCTGTGATTGGGGCTCTGACCCGAAAACGTTCTCGACCTCCAACCACGAAGAGGGACGAGAGTAAGGATGCCCCTACCGCAAAGCGGGCCAACATCGTGCAGCAGGCCCCACCCTTGAAGATTTTACCTCCGGCTCCTGTAAAAGTCGGGGAAGCTAGTGGAGTAGCCACAGATCCTGCTACCTCTTCTCCTCCTGTCGGGCCTCGATCTCGCTTACCTGACAGCCGAGCGGAACAACTGGTCCCTTACCTCAATGAGTTTACTAAATCCGTGAGCAATAAGGACCTGGAGGACTTTGACGGCCGCACCTTGGGTGAGCTGGTGGGGGCCATGCAGCATAGTGCTTTCCACCTCAGCTGCATGACCACCTATTACAAGGCTAAGGTTGGCCGCTACGACCGGAAGATGAAGGAGGATATTCAATCGGCGACGAGCAGAGCTGACGTTGCCGAGAAGAAAGCAGCGGAGCTGAATCTCGAGAATCTGAAGCTGATAGAGCAAGAATCACTTGCTCAAGCAAAAGCCATTACCCTCGAGGAGGAGCTTACCAAGGTCAAGGAGGATCTGCAAAGGCAGAAGGCTATGTATGAGGCTCAGCTCGAATCTCTCCGTGACTCCCACCGGGCTCAGGTCGAGAACTTGGAGAGGGAGGCCGACAACCAGTACGACCAGGGACTTCGGCATTCCTATCGTTGCATCATGGCCGTCCTCGGGAAGCAACACCCTGACCTGAAGGTGGATGACCTTGCAGCTGGTGTCGCTCGGCATATGGATGAAGAGGCGGCCAAGGAAGATGCCGAGGGGGTAGAGCCGATCGTGATTGAGGAGGAAAACTCACCTCTTCGTGCAGTCCCTGCTGAAGTTGGCGAGGCGAGCACCCCCCCGGACGCAACTGGCGATCCCCCCCCCCCCCCGGCACCTGAGGAGGTTCAGCCAACCGATGCTGCTCGGCCCACTGATCTGCCGTCTTTTTGATGTATTTCTTTTATTGTAGTGGACAATGTTTATGAAGATTATCCCCTCTGTTAATTATTAACAAATTAATAAAATATTTTTTGATTATTTTCTTGTGTTGTAATTACGAATTAATTTTCGCTTGAGAATCTGCTTGTCTTCGTCTAGACGAGCAAGTTCCGGCTTGGCTCAGGGTTTGGCCGCATGCCTTTGAAGATTTTCCAATGCCTGGGATTCGGTTTGCCTTCGCACGGTCGAGCAGATCCTGGCACGCTTGGCTTCTGTCTCGCCATAAGATAGGCTTTGAGACTTGGCGAGCCTTTGCATGCCTTGGGAATTTCTTCGAATGTTTTGGGAGTCTGCTCGCCTTCTCGTGGTCGAGCAGATCCTGGCATGTTTGGCTTCTGTCTCGCCATAAGATAGGCTTTGAGACTTGGCGAGCCTTTGCATGCCTTGGGAATTTCTTCGAATGTTTTGGGAGTCTGCTCGCCTTCTCGTGGTCGAGCAGATCCTGGCATGCTTGGCTTCTGTCTCGCCATAAGATAGGCTTTGAGACTTGGCGAGCCTTTGCATGCCTTGGGAATTTCTTCGAATGTTTTGGGAGTCTGCTCGCCTTCTCGTGGTCGAGCAGATCCTGGCATGCTTGGCTTCTGTCTCGCCATAAGATAGGCTTTGAGACTTGGCGAGCCTTTGCATGCCTTGGGTTTTTCTCGGTTTCGAGCGAATGAAATTGCGCGACGTTCCATTAATGGCAGGATTTGACTTACATGAAATTGTTCGGACATAAAACGTGAAAGATAAACGATAATGAACATGAGCGAAAATAGCTTTCAAACGTGAACAAGTCTTACTGGAAGTATTTCCGGAGGTGTGCTGCGTTCCATGGGCGTTTCACCTCGTGGCCGTCCGTGCGGACCAGCTTGTAAGCTCCGGGTCCCGCTATCTGCTTGACTCTATATGGCCCTTCCCAATTCGGTCCCAGTACTCCTTGAGTCGAATCTTTGGTGCTCTGATTCACTCTTCTCAGTACCCAGTCTCCGACCCTGAATTGCCGTATGTTCACCTTCTGGTTATAATACCGAGCAGCCCTTTGTTGGTAAGTGACTGATCGCTCGGCTGCTTGCTCCCTCCTTTCCGTTAGCAGATCAAGATTCAAACATATCTGCTCGTCGTTCTACTGCTCATTGAAATGACCTGTCCGGTGTGTGGTCGTTCCTATCTCAGCCGGCACGACCGCTTCATGTCCGAAAGCCAAAGCGAACGGTGTCTCCCCAGTTACGGTTTTGTGGGTTGTTCTGTATGCCCATAGCACACCTGACAGCTCGTCAACCCAAGCACCCTTTTTTGTTCCGAGCCTGGTTTTCAGAAGCCTCTTGATGGTCTTGTTGGCTGCTTCTACTTGTCCGTTCGATTGAGGGTGAGCAGTGTTGAGTGTTAGAAAATGCATATTTATAAAGGAGAAAACCGTCATTTTACATTTTAAGTCTTACTAACAACCCTTACTTTTATATATTTAACCTTCTTGTGATTTAATTACATGTGTTTTATTTTAATTAAGTATTTTATGTATTTTAGGGGCATTATAGTCATTTCACAATAAAGGAGAGATCAGACGGCAAAACGGACATCACTTTTGAACTCAGGACGGTCGAAAACATTAGGAGGAGCATAAAAGGAAAAATGGCACTATTCACATGTACGGTACTATTCACGTGTACGGTACTGTATACGTTACTGTTCACGACACTGTTCACATAGACGGATGATGACGTGGCATTGACCGATGATGTGGCATTGACTGATGAGGTGTCACGATCCTGTTGGACTAAAATTCTTATGTACTGTTGATGGTGACGTGGCAGCATATCAGTGGACGAAAAATCTCGCGTACGGTGCATGCATCACACAGGATTATTTTCAACCAAACCGCGTTACTGTTCATCCGGGTCAAACCGTGTTACTGTTCATCCGCGTGGTCAAACCGTGGACTGTTGACTGATGACGTGGCGCAATCCTGAGCGTCCAAACTGTTTTTAATCCGATGGCCATGATTTACTCCATGTATCTATAAAAAGGGGGCCTCCCCCCCCTAATTTGATATCTCTGAATCCATTTTTGGGATCCATTTTCTGTAATTCCCTCTCCATCTTGTATTTTCTTCGTATTTTAATAAATTCACATTTTGCCCCTAGTTCAACTATGAGTGGCTAATTTTCTTTCAAGCTTGGGTTGAAGGTGAAGTCTCAACATGTGTCATGGGCTTAATTTGGTAAATTTATTTTCTCTTCCCCTCTAGTTTTTGTGGATGTTTTGACTTCTCGTCGACAAATAATACTAATCTTGTCTAGTACCGCCTTGGTTTCACCGGCCCTCTAGTACAAGGTTATTATTATTTGGCACGATAAGCCCTTAGCACCATATTGATTAGAGCGTGGTTCATGAGGTGTGGATTCCCCCTCATGATTTAATTGGCATTAATACGGATTATTTAGCCCATGATGCATGTTGATACGGATCCAGATACCCAAGTACGTCATTTCAATATAATTCTCGTCAATTTATTCTCGCCATTTCAATACCAATTTTAGAATTTATTCTCGCCATTTTAATTTAAGTTTTAGCATATTCCAAATCATTTCCACCATAAATCCAATCACCCATTTACAAAATTAATTCTACACAATTAAAATCCACCTCCTCGTGGGATCGACACTCGTCACCATAGATCTATACTACAATAGATTCGTGCGCTTGCGAGTACATTAAAATTTGCACAACAAGTTTTTGGCGCCGTTGCCGGGGAAGTAAGTAATTTTAATTCATAGAATTAATTTTTGTGAATAATTTCTTTTATTTGTTTTCTTGTATTTTTTTTATTATTAAAAAAAAAAAGAAAAAAAAAGTGAATCTACATTTAAAGGTTAGTATTTCTTTTCTTTTTCTCTTCTTTAAAATTCTGTAATTTAATTTTCCATTTATTTTTCTTTGTAATTTTTTTTTGTTTATCTTATTAATTTAATTTTTAGTTAATTTCTTTCACGTATTTATTTTTGTGTATTTTTATAGAAAGGTTGTAATAGCGCAATAAGGTTAGTATCGTAATTTCTCCCTCTTCTTTATTTTTATTTGTTTTGTTCCCATCTTTATTTTTTGTTTTGTTTGCATCTTTATTTTTATTTTATTTATTTTGCATGCATGGTCGTAGGTCATTATTACCTAATCTTGAACCTATAGACCTTGAATTAGAAAAAACACTTCGCACACACAAACACGTTAAAAATAAAATGGATTTACAAGCACCACAGGAGAGGCCATTTAAGGATTATTTTAGTCCCTTAGCTAATTTGAGCACGTCATGCATAAGATACCCAAATGTAGCTGCTAGGAGTTTTGAATTAAAACCTAGTGTGTTAAATTGTCTCCCTACATTTTATGGCCTAGAAAATGAGGATCCATATAATCATTTGAATGATTTTCATGCCATTTGTCAAACATTCAAATATGAGAATTTTTCAGATGATGATGTTAAACTTAGACTATTCCCATTTTCTTTAAAGGATAGAGCTCGTTCATGGTTAAATACGTTGCCTGCTAATAGCATTTCATCATGGGAACAAATGGTAACTAAATTTTTGAATAAATATTTCCCAGTGCATAAAACCAATGCTATTCGCAGGGAAATCTCAGAGTTTACTCAGAGAGAGGACGAGCAGTTTTTCGAGACATGGGAGCGATTCAATGGGCTACTCTTGAAGTGTCCACATCATGGGTATGAGAAATGGCACCAATGCCAATACTTTTTGGAGGGATTACTACCAAATGTGCAAGAATGGCTAATGGCAACAAGTGGAGGAGAGCTAATGTCAAAAAGTGCGTCAGAAATTTGGGAATTCTTCCAGCGACAAGCGGATAATTCCCAACAACGGAGTCGATCACTCAGGAATACTAGAAGAATTAAAGGAGTAAATGAGGTTCAAATTGGCGAGTCAACTTCGGGAATCAAAGAAGTCAAGGAGATGGTTGAAGGTCTTGCTCGACAAATAGCATCGTTATCGACTGCTAAATCAACAGAACCACATGACCATGACTCATACTCAGATCAAGCCAATGCCATAGGTGTAATGAGAAAGCCATCAAATTACAACCCATACTCCAACACATATAACCCTGGATGGAGAGACCACCCCAATTTTTCATGGTCTCAAGGATTCCAACAGAATGGACCAGCAGCTCCAGCTCCACCAATGCAACCAATTCCTCAAATTTCTCAAGCCTCTCAACCACCATTTAGACCATACAATCAGAACCAGAACCACTCTCAACCTAGACCATGGGAGGATGCATTCCAGAATTTCAGGAATGTTACTCACTCCACGATTGAGCAACAGAACCGCACCATTGATGGACTACGAAATGAATTGAGAGCGGGCTTCAACTCACAAGCCCAATCAGTTTCAAGCCTCGAGAAGATGGTGGGACAACTTGCTTCTTCAGTTCAGACCTTGGCAATGACTGTTGAGAAAGGCAAGTTTCCAAGTCAACCAGTGCCTAACCCTAAAGGAGTACATGAAGCAAGTACCAGTTCACCACAGCAGCATGGGGAGGTCAAAGCAGTCATGACCTTACGAAAAGGAAAAGAAGTCGACAACAAAGTGGAGATGCCGGTGACAAAGGAAAATCAAATTGTACCTGTGAACGTTGAGGACTCACCACCGGAGGAGAGAGAAGAAGCCAACCCACGAGAATACGTTCCCAAAGCTCCATTTCCTCAGAGGTTAGCGAAAGGAAAAAAAGGAAAATCTACAGGTGAGATTCTCGAAATCTTCAAACAGGTAAGTGTTAACATCCCTTTACTTGATGCTATAAAGCAAGTTCCATCTTATGCCAAGTTTCTTAAAGATTTGTGTACTAAAAAGAGAAACATGCATGTTCAAAAGAAGGCATTTTTAACAGAAAACGTTAGTTCTATACTCCAACATAAAATTCCTTTAAAATGCAAAGACCCAGGCTCCCCCACTATCTCATGTAGTATAGGGAACCACACAATTGAGAATGCTTTGTTGGATTTAGGAGCTAGTGTAAATTTATTGCCTTACTCTGTGTTTGTGAAACTTGGACTGGGAGAATTACACCCAACTCCAGTGGTGTTACAGCTTGCAGATCGGTCCACGAAAATACCTCGTGGTATTGTGGAGGACGTGCTTATCCAGGTAGACAAGTTTTATTTTCCTGTTGATTTCATTGTAATTGACACTCAACCAATACAGGATTCAAGGAAGCACATCCCCATTATTCTAGGCCGACCTTTCTTGGCAACTGCGGATGCTCACATTCAATGCAGGACTGGAAATATGCAGTTGTCTTTCGGCAACATGACTATGGAGCTGAACATCTTCAACATTGCCAAACAACCTCACAGTGCAGATGATGGAATTGTTGATGTGGATTTAATAGAAACAATAGTTGATAATACTTTTCTTTCAAACCTTAGTGATGATCCTTTACAAACATGTTTAACTCACTTTGGTTTTGATTTTGATATTGACAGATCAGTTGATGAGGTCAACGCCCTGCTTGACTCAGCACCATCTATGGACACTAATAAATGGAAGTCAAGAGTTGAGCAACTAGCACCATCAGAGAAGCAACTCATTCCATCATCAGAATCACCACCGAAACTCGAGCTCAAACCATTGCCCAACACTTTGGAATATGCGTTTTTGGGAGAAGAAAGTACTCTGCCGGTAATCATCTCATCATCCCTAAATGACGAACAAAAAGGTAAGTTGTTGGATGTTTTAAAAGAGCACAAAGAAGCATTAGGATGGACCATAGCAGATATTAAAGGTATAAACCCAGTAGATTGCATGCATTACATTCACCTTGATGAAAATGCTAAAACTACTAGGGAGATGCAACGTCGGTTAAATCCTAATATGAAAGAAGTGGTTAGAACTGAAGTCCTTAAGCTATTAGATGCAGGTATCATTTACCCCATTTCTGATAGTTCATGGGTCAGTCCTGTACAAGTTGTCCCCAAAAAGTCAGGAGTCACAGTAGTTACGAATGCCGATAATGAATTGATACCAACTAGAGTAACTACAGGATGGCGTGTATGCATTGATTATAGAAAGTTGAATTCTGTCACACGTAAAGACCATTTTCCTTTACCATTTATTGATCAAATGCTTGATAGATTAGCAGGCCATGAATTTTATTGCTTTCTAGATGGCTACTCAGGATATAATCAGATTCCCATAGCACCAAAAGATCAAGAGAAAACTACTTTCACTTGCCCTTTTGGCACATTTGCATATAGGAGAATGCCATTTGGATTATGTAATGCACCTGCTACATTTCAACGATGCATGTTGAGCATTTTTTCTGATATGGTTGAACGATTCCTTGAAGTCTTTATGGATGATTTTTCTGTCTTTGGTGACTCGTTTGATCAATGTTTACATCATCTAACACTAGTTCTGCAGAGATGTATCGAGAAGAACTTGGTCTTAAATTGGGAGAAATGCCATTTTATGGTAAAACAAGGTATTGTCCTCGGTCACATCATTTCGAGCAAAGGTATTGAGGTTGACAAAGCCAAGGTGGATCTCATTTCTAATCTTCCTCCACCCAAAACAGTCAGAGAAGTAAGATCTTTCCTTGGGCATGCTGGTTTCTATAGACGTTTTATTAAAGATTTTAGCAAAGCTTCTAGACCCTTATGCAATTTACTTGCTAAGGATGTACCTTTTGTCTTTGATGATTCATGTCTTGTTGCGTTTGAAAAATTAAAGCATTTGTTGACATCATCACCCATCATTCAGCCCCCAAACTGGAACTTACCATTTGAGCTCATGTGTGATGCATCTGATTATGCAGTAGGAGCAGTATTAGGACAAAGAGTTGATCGAATTCCCCATGTTATTTACTATGCTAGTATGACATTGAATGATGCACAGTTGAACTATTCAACTACTGAAAAAGAAATGCTAGCAGTGGTGTTTGCATTGGAAAAATTTCGATCTTATCTCATTGGTTGTAAAATAATTGTGTTCACAGATCATGCTGCTCTTAAATATCTTCTCACAAAGAAAGATGCAAAAGCTAGACTAATTCGTTGGGTGTTACTTTTGCAGGAATTTGACTTGGAATTCAAAGATAAAAAAGGGATAGAAAATGTTGTGGCGGACCATCTCTCTCGTCTTCACTTTGACACAATTACAAAGCCATTAATATTAAATGAGTCATTTCCAGATGAACAATTAATGAGTGTGGAAGTATTACCTTGGTATGCTGATATAGTTAATTATCTTGTTACAGGTAAACTTCCAGAGCATTGGACCAAGCAAGACAAGATCAAATTCTTTGCGGAAATAAAAAATTTCTTTTGGGATGACCCGTATTTGTTCAAGTATTGTGCAGACCAAATTGTTAGACGATGTGTCCCAGAAAATGAAATTCAGAATATCCTTTCATTCTGCCATGAACAAGCTTGTGGAGGCCATTTCAGCGCTAAGAAAACAGCGACTAAAGTTTTACAATGTGGTTTCTATTGGCCATCTATATTTCGAGACGCTTACACTTTCTGTTCTTCATGTGATAGGTGTCAACGAATGGGGAGCATTACACGAAGGAACATGATGCCACTAAATCCAATTTTAGTGGTTGAGATTTTTGACGTATGGGGTATCGACTTCATGGGACCCTTTCCCCCTTCTTTTGGCCATCAATACATATTGGTTGGTGTTGACTACGTCTCAAAATGGGTAGAAGCAATTCCATGTAGGACCAATGATCACAAGGTGGTGATAGGATTTTTGAAAAGCAACATTGTCTCGCGCTTTGGATTCCCTCGAGCAATAATCAGTGATGGTGGTGCCCACTTTTGTAACAAAGCATTCAAAGCTCTTTTGACAAAGTATTCAATCACACACAAAGTGGCGACCCCGTATCATCCGCAAACCAGTGGCCAAGTTGAGATCTCCAATCGAGAAATAAAGCACATATTAGAAAAAACGGTGAGGCCGGACAGAAAAGATTGGTCATTAAGACTTGATGATGCCTTATGGGCATATAGAACGGCTTTCAAGACCCCGATTGGGATGTCACCCTACAGGCTAGTGTATGGAAAAGCTTGCCACCTACCTGTGGAACTCGAGCATCGTGCGTATTGGGCCATCAAGAAATTCAATTTTGACATGCAGCAAGCCAACTCAGAAAGAAGATTACAACTGGCAGAACTTGAAGAAATTCGCAATGATGCATACGAAAATGCCAAGATTTACAAGCAACGAATGAAAGTCTTCCATGACAAGCAAATTATGAGAAAATCTTTCACCCCTGGTCAGAAAGTGCTTTTATTCAATTCTCGCTTGCACCTATTCCCAGGTAAGTTACGCTCTCGTTGGTCTGGTCCCTTTATTGTTCATACTGTTTTTCCACATGGGGCAATTGAAATTAAAGACCCAAAGAACGGTGTCACGTTTAAAGTTAATGGTCAAAGATTAAAGCCATATCTAGAATACCAACCACGTGGAGAAGACACCGAAATAAATTTGAGTGACCCACCAAATTTGAATTGATTTTTTTTTCTTTTCGTTGATTTGATTTTTCTTTCTTTCTTTATATTATTCTTTTGCTAATTGAAATTGTTTTTGCATAAGTGTGTTTATTTTACCATTAAGTTTTCTCTTATCATTTTTAATCATGAGTCTCATACTTAGACCGTTCCTCCTGAACATTCTTAAACCACTTCAACGTGTCAAAACTCATCTCAAAAGGCAGATTCAATTTTGTAAAACACAACGCATTTGGGCTCTACAACCACCAGAGTTAGTAGCCTATGTTGAGGGTTTAGAACACCAACTCAGAGACATTGAGAGAAGTGTTTACGACATCCAGTTGGAGCTTGAGGTAAATTCAATAAGAGGACGATTTTAATTTTCTTTGTGTGTTTTAATTTGTTTTTCTATTTGTGTGCTTTAGTTTGTTACCCCGGTGAAGTGGCGGATAACGGTACTCCGTGACAATCAAGTCGGTTACTTCAGTTTCCCATAATAACTGATATTCTGAGGCGAAGGTATGGACAGAAACGAGATTCTAGCGAAGCTTCACAAGCGATTCCCTTCACTTCCTCAGAATGCCCTCCTTACGATTTATAAAGCTCGGTCCGAACGCATGCGATTACTCATGAGGAATAACATACCTGCTGACATCCGTTGGTTAATCGAGGCTAAAGTACGATCGGCAGGTGAGTTACCTCCAAAATTTATTGCATTCATGCCTGGTTGTGGTAAAGGAAATTATGCAAGAAAACGACGAGCTCGAAGAATTTCTGTTGCTTGTCATAAGTGTGCCAGAATGAGTTGCAATAAAAACCCATGTTCTTTAGGAATGGTGTCTGATAATAGGGAAGATAAGATTCAATTCATTAGGGATGGCTTGAATAAGGAGTCATTGGATGATATCCTTTTGTCTCTTGAAACGCATCCCAGTGGATATGTGCAAGGAGCGATTCTCCAGTTATGGCCATTATTCCAGAAAGAGCATGCGCGATATAGTCTCGGGAATCTGACTATAAACGACCCTGTTTGCCAGTTTATAAGAAAACTGGATAGGAAGCCTATCCTCGACCCATAGAGGGCGTTCAAGCCGTTTCTGGACGTAAAACCAGAGGAAGATGTGAGCCACAGTCGCAACTACCTGTAAATATCCTTTTACTTTATTGTTATTTTATTGTCTTATTGTTTGCATTATTGTCTTTAATAATTTTATTACTGTTTGCTTTTTCCTTTTTACTGTTTTCTTTTTGACTTGCAAGCCACGTGCTTTACGCGTTATTTGACACTGACATATTACCTCATACACAACCATGACCCACTATCACCAAGACTCTTAAATGTGATTTCTTTTTTGTCAAGCACTCACAAATTGTTTTCGAGAAGTATCACAATGGCAGCTACTCCCAATAGACAATTCAAGAACATTTGTGTGCTTTCTGGATTTACCTATGGCAAACATAAAGAGTTCGTTGAGGCAGCCATAGATCTTGGTCGAAGCATAGCAGCGAGAAAATTACACTTGGTGTATGGAGGAGGTAATCGAGGGTTATCAAAAATGGTCTCAGAAGCAGCTTTTATCAGAGGAAGTCAAGTGTTAGGCATCATCCCAAGAGTCCTAAAACCATTGGGCAGTTCGTCTGACTCATCAACTGGAGAAGAGTTAGTCGTCTCAGGTATGCAAGAAAGAATAACTGAAATGCTTAATTATGCTGATGCTTTTATTTTCCTTCCAGGAGATCTTGCAACACTAGAGGCACTTATGACACTAGCATCTTGGGCCCATCTACACATTCACCAGAAACCTATCGGTTTGTTAAATGTCAATAACTTTTATGATGGCTTTATCGCATTTCTTAACCATGCAATAAAAAACTATTTCATTCCCGCTAATGTGAAAAAACTTTTTATTTGTGCTCACACTGCTAATGAGCTACTTGATCTGTTACAAGCTTATAGACCGGAGCCAGACCCCTGGACCTTCGTGTTGGAGCATCCAAATAATGATGGTAACAGTAGCAGCAGTAAGAAGTACAAATTAGATTTAACTCTCCGCCTATAAATATTTTCTTCTGTGTTGCACCACCCAGGTGATGTCTTCTAAACTCTACTTCTTTCCTTTCAAACATTGAGGACAATGTTTCGTTCTGGTTGGGGGGAGGGAATAGTAGACAATTGTAGAATTTTGGTTAAGTTTTTACTAATTTTTGTTGTAGAAACTAACTGTTGCTAACTTTTTGTGTTGAAGATGGCTGAATATGGAGTGTAGTGACTCTAGAAACGCATCTTCATCGTTTATAAAAAAAAAAAAAAAAAATTCAGACATTTTCTTTTTCTTTATTATGTGTTTATGTTTATTTTTCTTCTTTAATTTCTCCTCTATAAATATACATTTTCCAACTTTTGAGTCGAAGATGGCTGAATATGGAGTGTAGTTCCTCTAGAAACGCATCTTCTTTAAAAAAAAAAAAATCATTTTCGTTTTCTATCATTTTACGTGTAACTTTTCTAATTAGTTTTTATGCATCATTTTCACATTTCTGCATGCATATTTTCCTTTCATGTTTAGAATAGGTGGGGGGTATAATGATGTTTAAAAAAAAAATGTGTGATTTGTTTTAACATTGGATGACATGATTAATTTCAAATTTTAGTATTTGTATTATCTTTGGTCTTAAGTGATGTTACGCTATGTTTGCTACTTTACATGTTGATGTCGGAGACAAATGTGAGTTGCTTGAAGGAATGAACATGTCATAATAAGTACCAAGTGAGTTTTTGAGCCTATTATTTTTCTTGGAGAATAACCCTTTTGCCCACTCTTTATACAGCTTAGCAGTTTATTATTTTATACACGATCTCTAAATTACTTTTGAGTTAACCCTTAAAAAAAAAAAATTGTAAAATAAAAAAAAAAAGAAAAAAGAAAAAGAAAAAAGAGTGTGTTGCTACATTTGGAGGCCCATCTAACTAGTAGATATGGATAATTATTTAGAGCCCTAAAAGACGATGGAAAGGCCATCTTTGATCCGTTTGAGCCTTTCTAGCCATCCCTTTTATTAAATATCCATAGTTACCCTTTTTGAACCTTTAAAAAAAAAAAAAAAAAACCTTTTCTTTGTCAACTTATCATCTTAACCCACTCCGATTTGGAGTATTACCCGATGTCTTATAAGTTCCATCACCTATTTATGTTTGAGAAAATGTAAATAATTATGTTGTTCAGTGAAGTTATGACAAATAAAAGCTAAAAAAAAAAGTTGTTGTTTCAAAAGAATAAAAATAACAACAATAGGTGAAATACACCTTGCAACTTCAAAAAAAAAAAAAAAAAAAAAAAATTCTCTGCATTTTTCTCAAACATATACTTTGTTTTCCTTATTTACTTTCTTTGTTAGCCATATCCCTAGCCTACGTTACGTCCTAATAAAAGTCCTTCTTGATTTTAGGGAACTATAGTTTGAAGTAGAAGCTAGTTATATGGGCTAAAAAGATGTAGTGATGCTTAAAAAAAAAAAAAAAAAAAAAAAAGACATAAATAAAGTGGGTTAACTAACATTTTATTTGACTTGAGATCATATTATTTCTAAGCTGAGGGCATATTTATTTCATCTTGGTGAGAGCATGTGATATCATTTCTTTATTATTTTCTCTCTCAATTACCATTCATTGGAGTGACTATTTTTATTGGGATTAATTTTTTTGTAAGAGTGTCACTACTTCCAGTGAGATTTTGGGGTTTGACATGTCATTCTTGAGAGTAGCTAAAACAAAGTCTACTGGGCTAATTCATGTGGATGGTTGATGTGGGTGTGATGTTGCTTTAGACTGGAGATAATGCTTATACTTTTATTTGATTGCTATCATTAATCTGATGGAATAAATACGAGTGTTTCTATTAAAACAAAAAAAAAAAAATTATTATTTTGAATTTGAATTTTGTTTTCGCTTTATTTGCTAGGGACTAGCAATAAGCTGGTTGGGGGGTGTGTTGAGTGTTAGAAAATGCATATTTATAAAGGAGAAAACCGTCATTTTACATTTTAAGTCTTACTAACAACCCTTACTTTTATATATTTAACCTTCTTGTGATTTAATTACATGTGTTTTATTTTAATTAAGTATTTTATGTATTTTAGGGGCATTATAGTCATTTCACAATAAAGGAGAGATCAGACGGCAAAACGGACATCACTTTTGAACTCAGGACGGTCGAAAACATTAGGAGGAGCATAAAAGGAAAAATGGCACTATTCACATGTACGGTACTATTCACGTGTACGGTACTGTATACGTTACTGTTCACGACACTGTTCACATAGACGGATGATGACGTGGCATTGACCGATGATGTGGCATTGACTGATGAGGTGTCACGATCCTGTTGGACTAAAATTCTTATGTACTGTTGATGGTGACGTGGCAGCATATCAGTGGACGAAAAATCTCGCGTACGGTGCATGCATCACACAGGATTATTTTCAACCAAACCGCGTTACTGTTCATCCGGGTCAAACCGTGTTACTGTTCATCCGCGTGGTCAAACCGTGGACTGTTGACTGATGACGTGGCGCAATCCTGAGCGTCCAAACTGTTTTTAATCCGATGGCCATGATTTACTCCATGTATCTATAAAAAGGGGGCCTCCCCCCCCTAATTTGATATCTCTGAATCCATTTTTGGGATCCATTTTCTGTAATTCCCTCTCCATCTTGTATTTTCTTCGTATTTTAATAAATTCACATTTTGCCCCTAGTTCAACTATGAGTGGCTAATTTTCTTTCAAGCTTGGGTTGAAGGTGAAGTCTCAACATGTGTCATGGGCTTAATTTGGTAAATTTATTTTCTCTTCCCCTCTAGTTTTTGTGGATGTTTTGACTTCTCGTCGACAAATAATACTAATCTTGTCTAGTACCGCCTTGGTTTCACCGGCCCTCTAGTACAAGGTTATTATTATTTGGCACGATAAGCCCTTAGCACCATATTGATTAGAGCGTGGTTCATGAGGTGTGGATTCCCCCTCATGATTTAATTGGCATTAATACGGATTATTTAGCCCATGATGCATGTTGATACGGATCCAGATACCCAAGTACGTCATTTCAATATAATTCTCGTCAATTTATTCTCGCCATTTCAATACCAATTTTAGAATTTATTCTCGCCATTTTAATTTAAGTTTTAGCATATTCCAAATCATTTCCACCATAAATCCAATCACCCATTTACAAAATTAATTCTATACAATTAAAATCCACCTCCTCGTGGGATCGACACTCGTCACCATAGATCTATACTACAATAGATTCGTGCGCTTGCGAGTACATTAAAATTTGCACAACAAGCAGGCGAGCAATACTTCAGCTCTATCCTGAGGTTCTGGCAGAAATCCCTGAAGCTGTGATTATCGAACTGCCTGCCATTATCCGTTACCAAGGCATAAGGGATCCCGTATCGACAGACCAGGTTTCTCCACACGAAGTCTGTTGTTTTCTTCTCTGTGATCCTGCTAAGGGCTTCCACCTCTATCCATTTCGTGAAGTAATCTATAGCAACTATTGCATGCGTTGCTGCTCCTCGTCCTTTTGGCAGTGGGCCGATCAGATCAATTCCCCATTGAGCAAATGGCCAAGGGGAGGCCATGGAGGTGAGCTTCTCTGGTGGTTGGTTGGAGAAATTTGCAAAACTCTGGCAGCTTGCACAACTCCTGGTCTTCTTTTGCGCATCCTGGTGCATTGTCGGCCAGAAATATCCCTGCCTTAAAACCTTGTGGGCCAGGGACCTCCCGCCAGAATGATTTCCGCAAATTCCTTCATGTACTTCTCTCAGCACGTAATCCGCGTCGTCCTCATCCAAACACCGAAGGAACGGTAGTGTATATCCTCGCCGATACAGTACCCCATCGATCATCGTGTATCTCGAGGCCTGGGCTCTAATCTTCCGAGCTCGCAGCTTATCTGGTGGTAATACCCCGTCCCTAAGGTATGAAACTATCGGGTCCCTCCACGAGCATTTTTGTTCTATCCGCAACACCCCCAAATTCTGCTCGATACTTGGGCTGGACTTCACCTCCAGATGGACCGACTTTGGCATTTTTGGGTCGGCTACTGCTGCCATCCTCGCCAAAATGTCTGCTCGACTATTCTGCTCCCTGGGGATTTGTATCACCTCCACTGCCTCGAACTTCCCCATCATCCGTCTGACTATCTTCAGGTACTGTTCCATCTTCTCCTCTCTTGGTTGGAATCTTTCACTGACATGATTCGCGACCAGCTGGGAATCGGTTCTGATCTTAACTCTGTCTGCTTTCACGGCCTTAGCCAATTCCAGACCTGCTATCAAGGCTTCATACTCTGCCTGGTTATTTGTGGCTGCAAATTCCAACTTTACAGCATAAGAGATCTCCTCCCCCTCTGGGCCTTCCAGGACAATCCCTGCTCCTGAACCCCGCTCCCCTGATGACCCATCCACAGACATCTGCCATACTTGAGTTTCGTCACCGCCTGTAGCTGCATCTTGTTGATCTAAGCATACTTCGGGCTCTGTGAATTCAGCTACGAAATCGGCCATTGCCTGGGCCTTTATCGCTGCGCGGGGTTTATAGTTAATGTCGAACTCGCTCAGCTCCACAGCCCACTTGACGAGCCGACCAGAAGCATCTGGCTTGTGCAGAGTTTGACGCAATGGCTGGTTTGTTATTACCGAGACCGGGAAGGCTTGAAAATATGGCCTCAACTTCCGAGCAGCAACCACAAGGGCAAGCGCCCATTTCTCCAACGGTGGGTATCTGGTCTCAGCGTCGAGCAAGGCCTTGCTGGTGTAGTATATCGGATACTGAACTCCTTCTTCCTCTCTCACCAGAACAGAACTGGCGGCCCGATTCGATACCGCCAAATACAGATACAACTTGTCCCCCTCCCTCGGTGTGGACAGCAGCGGAGCTTGCTGTAAGTATTGCTTCAAGTTTCGGAAGGCTTCCTCGCATTCTGGGGTCCATTCTGTTTTCTTTCCCCTCCTTATCACTTGAAAGAATGGCTGACACTTATCTGTAGCCTTGGATATGAATCTGCTCAGCGCCGCCAACCTCCCCGTGAGGCTCTGCATCTCCTTCAGGTTACGAGGAGACGTCATTTGCACAATCGCCTGGATTTTCTCGGGATTTGCTTCAATCCCCCTATGGCTCACCATGAATCCCAGGAATTTCCCTGACTCGACCCCAAAAGCACACTTCTCCGGGTTGAGCTTCATCTTATACTTCCTCAGAAGCTCGAATGTCTCCTCGAGGTGTCTGACGTGTTCCTTCGGGATTTTGGACTTGGTAATCATGTCATCCACGTACACCTCCATGGTTTTCCCGATCAACGGCTTAAAGACTTTGTTCACCAGCCTTTGATAGGTGGCCCCAGTATTCTTGAGACCGAATGGCATCACCCTGTAACAGAACAAACCTTGGTTAGTGATGAAAGCCGTGCTCTCCTCATCCTGCTCGTACATGGGGATCTGGTTGTATCCCGAGAATGCGTCCATGAAGCTAAGCAGACCATGTCCAGCCGTTGAATCTACTAGCTGGTCGATCCTTAGTAAAGGGAAGCTGTCTTTTGGGCACGCCTTGTTGAGGTCTGTGAAATCCACACACATCCTCCACTTGCCGTTTGCCTTCTTTACCAGCACCACGTTTGATATCCATTCTGGGTAACTGACTTCCCGAATGAACCCTGCTCTCAAGAGCTTCTCCACCTCGTCATTTACAGCCTCATACCTCTCCTGGTTGAAGCACCTCCTCTTCTGCCTTACTGCCCGAGCACCCTTCTTTATTGCCAGCTTATGACACGCTACCTCAGGGTCAATCCCTGGCATGTCTTCATGTGTCCAGGCAAACACATCAGCATGAGCCTGTAAGCATTTCACCAACTCCTGCTTTTGCTCTCTCTTGAGTCTCGACCCGATTCTGATTGTTTTTCCCGGGTTCTCTGGTCCCATGCTCACTGTTTCCAGATCCTCTACAGGTTCTTGTCTGCCAGTCTTGTTTTCCACTCGGGTATCGAGGGATGTTATCTGCATTGCCTCCCTTGCTGCCGAGGAGTAGCAGCTTCTTGCGATCCTCTGGTCTCCTCGTACCACTCCTACTACCCCATTCACCCGGTACTTCAGAGCCAGATAATGGTTGGACAACACCGCTTTGCTCATCCTTAAAAATGGCCGACCTAAGATCATCTGGTAAGGACCTTCCTCATCCACTACGACAAAGTCCAGTATCACTGTTCTTTCTGTCGGGGGGCTCCCAATTGTGATGGGCAGTTCGACCACGCCCAGAGGAACCAGCTTCCCTCCCCCGAACCCCTTCAAGGAGGTGTTGGTGTATTCCAACTTTCGGTCGGCTATTCCCATCTCTTCCAGGGTTGCCTTAAACAACACATCAACTGAGCTCCCTGTATCAACCAGTATCCGGTCAAACTTCTTGCTAGCGACCGTAGCCCTGATGACTAAGGCATCCTCGTGGGGGTATAGAATCCCTTCCTCATCCTCATCCGTCCACATGATTGGCACTTGCCTGACCCTTGCTCGTTTGGCTGCTGGGGTGTTGAGGAGTACCTCTTTACTGGTCATGGCGTACCTAGCATAATTTTTTCTCGATCTGTTTGAATCTCCGGCCAACGTTGGGCCCCCGGCTATCACTCTTACTGCGGGCTGCTCGCGCCTCAAGATTCTATCGCTCTGCTCCCCTTCATCTGTCGTGGCCACCATCGGAAAAGTCCCATCCATAAACTCGTCCAGGTACCGATTTCTCACCAAATCTTCGACCTGGGTCTTGAGATCTCTACACTCTGTTGTGGTATGGCCATGGGTGCCATGGAACTTACAATAACGTCCTCTATCCCTCCTGTTGGGTAGCTTTGTTATTGGTGTAGGGGGGTGCAGCAGCCCTCGATCCTTTATGGCTTCGTATACCTCATCCAGGGACATCTTCAAGGGAGTGTACCGCCCATAGTCCTGGTTCTGGTCAATCAGATGCACCGCTCTTTCTCTGTTTGCCCCGCTCTGAGTTGGGGGCGGTGGAAGTACTTCTGGTCTGCTCGTCCTGCCACCGTGGGAATGTTGATGAAGACCACCAGATGCCGGATCATTTCTTGTCCAAGGTTCCCTAGCTGGGGGACGAGGAGGTTGCGCCCTGCTGTGCTGATACTGTGGTGGCCTCTGATGAGGCTGGTAAGCGGTGACCCTACCTCCTGCTCCACTACCGGAGGCCTGGTGGTCCCTTCTCCTGATCGGCCCATTCCCTGGTAATGCTTTCTTCTCTTTCCTCCCCAACCCTTCTAACTGGTCTGTCTTGATCCGTGCAGCCTTCTCCTCTTCAATCTCGATGTCTCTTTTAGCCTGCTCGTATGCGGCCGCATACGTTTGAATAGCTGGGCTTCTCAAATTGTACCACAGCCTTCCTATCTTCACCCCTTCTTTCAATCCCCTTAACGCCTGAGGGTGGTTGAAGGCTCCCAAGTCGAGGACAGCCCGATGAAACCTCTTGATGAATTCCCGAAGGGTTTCTTGCTCCCCCTGTTTCATGCTTTTCAGCTCCATCATGTCATCTTCCGGTGACATCGCCCCACTGAACTGCTCTGCGAATTCCTGGCACATCTGCTCGAAGGTTTTAATGCTGCCCCGAGGAAGTTTCCTGTACCATTCTCATGCACGTCCCTCGAGGGATAGTGGGAACACCCTGCACCTTTGGGGTTGAGATAGTCCTTGTACCCCAGTTATGTCGTTGAAGCGCTCTATGTGCATCAGCGGATCAGTTCTTCCCGAGTATCTGAGGTCGGGGAGGCGGAAATCTCTCGGAATAACTGCCCTCATGATCTCCGCTGCGAGCGGCGATTCTCCGTCCAGCATTATCCTCCAACCAGGGGCTCTGTTCCTCCCTTGCATGTCGTCAATTATCTGCGCTAGTCTGCGCACTTCCTCCTCCAGCTGCCTTGCACGACCAGGGTCACGTGCTGCAACTTGATCCCGCTCTTGCTCTACATCTTGCAAGTGTTGCCTCAACTCTGTTTCCTCTGCATTCACCACCCCGTCGTCCGCGTCACAAGTCTGTCTTGCCGGGGACCGCTCTCTTTCTCTATGAAATTCTCCCCGTAGAGGTACGTTACCCCTCTCACCACCGAGTCTCCCTGTGGTTTGACTTCTCCCCGCACCATCGGGACCTGGTGCCACTCCACCACCTCTCACCCTTCCCTCTTGGGTTACCCTTCGCTCGCTCCGCAGCTCATGCAGGATGGTTGTCAAGGTCTCCATCTGCTTTTCCATCCGTTCCATCCCGTCGAACATGACTTTTTCCCGTGCTTCGCTGACTATCTCCCTCAGCGTCACGGAATCGTTAAGCCTCATATCACCCCCTTGTGCACTACTTCCTCCTGTCTCCATTGCTTTTCGCTTACTTCACCCCTCTTCTTGCTATCAACAGAAGCTTTTTGCTCTGGATCCCCACAGACGGCGCCAAAATGTTGATGCGAGATTCCAGTTCTCCTCGTTATACGACCAGGATCTCTGCTCGATCAACTTCCCCACGACCAGGAGGTCTCCTAGTAATGCTTCTTCTCCTGATATCCCTACACACACAGACAAGTCAGAGTACGCCGGTTGTTCTCCCGGCGCAAACCCTCCGACGCTCAAGTCAGATATCAAGGTTCGGGGAACGCTTGCCACGGGTCTTGTGGCTTTTTTCGTGGTTTTTTTCTTTTATCTCAAAAATGCCAACCCTTTTACCTTCGTTGGCTACCTTTTTATAGGCTTCCTCTGAATCCCCGTTTTTCGCTTTTCTCGAGACGGTCTGGGGCTCTGACTGCAGCGTTATGGGCAAACGTGGGATCTTGCGTGTTACGCCATGGTTCAGGGGAAAGCGTGGCTGTCGGGGTTCTGTGAGATCTTGCGTGTTACGCCACGGTTCAGGGGAAAGCGCGGCTATCGTGGTTCTGTGGGATCTTGCGTGTTACGCCACGGTTCAGGGGAAAGCGTGGCTGTCGTGGTTCTGTGAGATCTTGCGTGTTACGCCACGGTTCAGGGGAAAGCGTGGCTGTCGTGCCTAGATTCTCGGGCTGGAGAGCATGTCTTGCCAACTGCTGTCGACCGGGTCTCCTCGCCTATCGACCTCTAGCCAGAATGGTCGTATGCCTCTTATAGGAAATTGGCCTCGCGGATGACAACATCGTGGACGAACAGGATATTTCTGCTCCTGTTCTTCCGCGCACCAGGCTTTCACAGAACACACCGGTTCGCGGAACTCTGCCATCCGATATCTGCTCATCATTCCTGGTCTCGTCGACATATTTATCCCAAACAGTATCTCTCCCAAACAAGATATATTGCCAGTAATCGTTTCTTCGGTTTGCGAGCGAGACTAAAGTCTGATTATTGGTTTCTTTTTTCTTTTTTATTTCTTCGTCCGAGACAAAAATGGGGCTAAAGTTTGGTCGTTCTTTGTATTAAGATAGTGGTATAAAAAAGGATAAATTTCCAGCTATCCCATCAATTCATTTCCTACATATCGCAATTTTACCCCATAAAAAATATCTTTTTTTTAATGAAAAAAAAGGCAAAATTTCGTAGTGCTTTCTCATGTAGTTGTTCAAAAAGGTTTGATACAAAACATTTTGTTTTGTTTTGTTTTTTAATAAAAAAGAAAATATAAAACCAACTAGGTGTCGTTCGTATAATTGAATATCCTGAACAAGTTAAAATCCCATGGCTATAGTTCATGTGGGATTTAAAGTTCCACTCAATACACAAATGAACAATAAGACCTCGTAGATAGAACTCACTTTTAAAAATTGGTTTATAAAAGAATTGAGTTCGCGAGTTTTATATATTCATTTAAATTGTCATATTTTTTAGTCCATGTACGCCATGCGGAACATAAGATCCTAACATATATCTTATCGTATTGAAAAAATAACATCCACATATACCATATTCTACTAGTGAATTTCGTCTGTTAGGATGGAAAATATTTATGTTTTATAAGTCAAACAAACAAAAAAATTGATGCACTTTATTTACCTAGTGATTTTATTTTATTTATGTTATATAAATAAAATATTAATTTTATTTTGCCAAACACCTTACCGAAATATTTGTAAAGATGATTATTTCGAAATCTATTTTAGAATTGATTTTTTGAAAAGCTAAAGCAATCCCCAACTACCTTAAAGATTAAAGTAGTATGAAGCTCTTATATTCTTTTGAATGGATGGAATTTAATAATAAAAGTGTAGTAATCGGGTTGAAGGGAATTCCAAAAGTGGGTTGGTAATAGAGGCTAAAGTATGGAAAGCCACCCCCCACGTTTTTCCTGAGAAATTTTATTACCGTGTCCGGTTGTGAGTTTCGTGACAATTTCTCATTTGATTTTTCTTTGACATAATTTGTGATGGGTCACGTCTTCATGCTGAGCGGAAAGTGATATTTTAAATTATGGAAATAATTGGTCCTCAGAATTATGTAGTCTGTATTCAGGTTTAAGAACCAGGCCTTTCTGCAACGAACCAATAATCAGATCCAATAGCCCATTTAGAATCATTTTTATATCTTATCACTAAAAAAATGATGATTGTTATAATATTTAAAAAAAAAAACCTTTTTCATACTTAAAAATGTTTTATTTCCAATCCACTTTAACTACTGGACTTAATTGTGCATGTATTATGGAAATAATACACAAAAGATTTGTGAGATGGGATTGAATGTGGCATCTCAATTTTTTTTTTTTTTGACCTATGTATCATTATCGAATTCTTCATCATATCTCCAAACGAATTTACTGAGTAAAATTTTCTTAAATTTGCATGCGATATGGCATCCAGTGCACCAATTATAATTTTATAGCTAGTTCTATCCGCTTTTAGTGCATGTATTAATGGAAAAACTCATAAACATAGAACACAAAATCCTCGAAGCTCATGCAAAACACGAGTTTAGAAGAGTGAGATCTAATAGACCAAACCTCACTTGTATATAGTGTGAGAATACGAACCTTCTTATGTATAAATACTAAAAGAGCTATTTCATTATATAAGTTTAACATAAAATGTATTGAGGGCTAGTTTGGAATTGCGGTTGCTGATTAAAATAAGTTGTTTTTATTGTGCAAATGTAATAAACTGTTGATTGAAAAAACAACTTGACGTTTGATAAACTGTGTTATTGTGGTTGTTGTAAGGTAATAACCTACTGATTGAAAAAACAACTTGTCATTAGTAAATTGTGTTGTTGTGATTGTTATGAGTTTAAAAATCAGTGTATATGTGTTTGGTAAATTTAATAAACCAAACCTCACTTGTATATAGAGTGAGAATACAGACCTTCTTATATATAAAGACTAAAAGAGTTGTTTGGTTACATAAGTTTAACATAAAATACATTAAAGCTAGGGGTGGAATTGCAGGAGCTGCGTGAAAAGTGCTAAAAAAATAAAATAAAATAATATAACAATTTATTGACATCATTTAAAAATAATACACTTTAAAAAAATGAAAATATGTTAGTTTATTCATCTTTTAATAAATTTATTCATAGTCTATGAAATAATCTAATCAAATAAGATTTAGATATACACCAAAAAAGATAAACAAACATCAAAAAATCTCTTAAACTTCAATTTGATGTCTTTCTAATAAATAAGAATTATTTATTATTGACTTCTAAAATTAATTATTTCTTATCCCTTAGGTGTAGCTCGACTGACTGTGAATGTACATGTGCCCACTAGTTCAAGTTAGAATATAAGTAAATGCTCGCGGTTAATGGATAGGGTTTATCATCCCACAAACAATAAAAAGGAAAGAAAATATTATTTGAGAAATTAAAGAAACAAACTAAATAATGAGTTAATTTTGTCAAAGATTGTAACAACAATAAATTTAAAAACAAACAGAAAAAAATATTTTTGAATGGAATATTAAATTAGGGAAGAGAATTATGATTTTTACTACCTATGAGGCAAGATAAATTGTATTAAATATAATAAATTTATAGAATTTTAGAGATATTAATGACTAAACCATTTACAATAAAAGTAGGATACAAAAGACTAAATATATTGAGAATACTAATTGATTTAGGAATGTCTTTCAACTTCTATTATAATAATACCTAATATTTGGATATTATTATTATTTTTTAATTTCTTACAAGTGTCGCGCCCTTGCTACTCATCTCTATGCTAATCCGTCCATGACTAGGGCCATAACTTTCCAAAATCATACCATTAAGGGTGCGTTTGAGATTGAGGTTGGATAGTTATAGTTTAAAAGCTACAGCACTAAAGTGTTTGGAAAGCATTAGCTGCTGTAACTTGGAAGGTATGTTAATATGATTTTTCACTTGTATAATGAAAAATCTATAATATTTTTAATAATTTCATCAAAATTATTTTTAAATATTTATATTTACTATATATTATTAACTTTTGTGTCATAGTTACAGTTTTTTTTTACAACAGATGCAGCTTAAAAGGTACAACACCTTAATCACAAACGCACCCTAAATATGGGTGTATACGCTCATGTGACACATTAGCATAATAAACTAGTAGTCATTATATATCAAATAAACTTACAAACACTCCTCCTATATTTGTTTGTTTAGTCTAATTTTTTAAATAAATCTTATCTAATTAGAGCTTTTGCTTTTAGACTAGTAGTGATTATATATCAAATAAACTTATAATACTCCTCCTATATTTGTTTCTTTAATATAATTTTTTAAATAGAGTTTATCTAATTAGAAATTTTCTTAGAAGAGTTTTTGTAAATAAAACTTATTTGTTTAGTATATTTTTTTTTATAAGATTAAATAATAAGTTATACCAAACAGATATTATATTTAACTTGGTCACTACAATCACATTTAATTACAAAATATGCTAATGATTATTACTGTCCACCAAATATGAGAAACAAAATTCTCTTCTTATAAAAATATATCTCAATGTGTCTTAATTGCATCTTAAATATTTAATACTCTCTTTGAAAAATTTTGGCCTTTTCTGGCTACCTATCTCGATTCTTCAAAAAAAAAAAAAAACTAAATTTCATTTCTCATATTGACAAAAACAAATGATGGATCTCCACGACAAGCAAACTCAAGTAATTGACACCGATGGGGAAAAAAAAAAAAAATCAATTGCCCACATAATTTTAGTTTATTTTTTATCCAAGTTTTTAAGGGCAGAAATTAAACAACTTACTTGGCGCTCACACAAGCACTCAACTTCAGTTGATTGATGGATTGATATTTTTCCCTCTTTTCCATTCCCATGCCTTTCAATTCACTTTATCGAAAAAAACCCCCCACAAAACCCAACCAATAGAAAACTGCCACATCACGAAATCTCAAACGCTTCAGCGCTCTATATAGCTTCGGGCTCTCTCTCCGTAGTATCTATCCTTCTTCTAACAATGGAGCGAGCCGCGTTGCTTCGTTCTCTCTCTTGTACTTCCCTCGCTTCCAACAGATTCTACTTTCGCTCTTTCGTACCTCGCGCCAAATTTTCATCATCATCAGTTGCTGTTGCGAGGAGGAATCACCACCGTCTGATCAACAACCTCACCAGGCGCTCCCTCCTCCGCGGCGCCAGCAGATTACACCTCTCCTTATCCTCTTACTCTCTTCAATTCAACAAACACTTCTCCTCTCTCTCTCCTCGCGCCGTCGCCTCTCCTTCCACTCCCTCATCTCCAGGTGCAAATTTGTCGTTTCACTCTTTCTAAATTTCAGCTCTTTTCCCGTTATTTATTTAATTAATCTCCTACGTTTAATTAAGCAGTAATTTTATTGGTTCATTGAATGATTACTGGCAAAAAAAAAACAATTATTTTCAATTCTTGTAAATTTGTGTTTGTTAATCGTTAGAAATGATCTATTATTTGGAGAAAAAAAATTGAAACTCGTCTTTTAAGTTATTGTGATTGGTGCGTTGAATTGAGCTCTGTGATTGGTTTTCTTTGTGTGTGTAGAGGTAGCTGAAGTCAGCAATGAAGTGGCGGAGAAGCTTGGATTCGAGAAGGTTTTGGAAGAGTTCATTGGAGAGTGTAAATCAAAGGCTGTGCTTTTCAAGCACAAGAAAACCGGTGCTGAGGTCATGTCTGTATCCAACGATGATGAGAACAAGGTCTTCGGCATTGTCTTTCGAACTCCTCCGTAAGTATTGTAAATGTACTCTGTCTCACTGTTTGATAACGTCTTTTTTTTTTTTTTTTCTCTTTTCATTTTATTTGATTATATTAATTTCAAACAGATACATTGTTAGATATTATCATTGAAATGCTAAGAATGCAAGAAAATAATTTTCAGGCAGTTATAGTTTTCTGGACAACGGGACACGTTTTTGGGTTGCAAAAGGTCTTATCATTATGCCTTACCTATTTGATAATGCAGGAAGGATTCAACTGGGATTCCACACATATTGGAACACAGTGTGTTGTGTGGTTCAAGAAAGTATCCTTTGAAAGAACCATTCGTTGAATTGTTGAAAGGAAGCTTGAATACTTTTCTGAATGCATTCACATATCCTGATAGAACATGTTACCCGGTTGCTTCTACGAATACAAAGGTAAGAAAATGAGTTGGAGTTATGAGGAACGGGAACCTAAGCTTGGAAACTCTTACATCTTTTTTGGATTTTACTTACGCTGAGATGTTTTCCTAAACAGGATTTTTATAATTTGGTCGATGTCTACTTAGATGCTGTCTTTTTCCCAAAGTGTGTGGAGGACTTCCAGACTTTTCAACAGGAGGGTTGGCATTTTGAGCTGGATAATCCTTCAGAGGATATAACTTATAAAGGTTTGATATCTGCAGATATTTGTTCTCTCTCTCTCTCTCTCTCTATATATATATATATATGTATGTATTAAACTTCTGCTGTTATTTGGTTTTCCCTGGTGATGATTCATCCAACTTGCAACTAAGTTCTTTGACCTTCCTTTTTTTGTTCTTAATTGAAGGTGTTGTTTTCAATGAGATGAAAGGTGTCTATTCACAGCCTGATAATATATTAGGGCGGGCTGCTCAACAGGCAAGTTCTCCATTCCTCTGACTGTATATCTTTTCAGATTCCTTACAATCAGGAAACAATGGAAAACTGGTTCATAGTTTATTCCTCTGAAGTTTCACTCACAAAGTGCCTGAATCTTATGATTGCATACCCATATGGATCATTTATTGATGCTTCCAATTCATTCTTTTTGAATGCTTCTGATAAAGCTATCTTGTTTGCTCTTGCAACTGAGTTACAAAACTTCTTCACAGGCTTTATTTCCCGACAATGCATATGGTGTAGATAGCGGAGGTGATCCAAAAGTTATTCCAAAGCTGACATTTGAGGAGTTTAAGGTATATTCTTTACTGCATTTTGATTTTTTTTTTTTTTTTTCAGTTTATGTTGGTATGGGGATTTTTTAACTTAAATGTTGTGTTAGTTATTTTTCTCAGGCTGTGTCTTTCTGATGGCAGGAATTTCACCGTAAATATTACCACCCCAGCAATGCCAGGATATGGTTCTATGGAGACGATGATCCAAATGAACGCTTACGCATCCTGAGTGGTAATAAATGACATCTCTATTGATGATGAATTGAGTATCCATGCTCTTTGTTAATTTTTTTTTTCTTTTTTCTCACTGGATTACCACTTTCGGTTGTCCCCCGAAGCTTATGGGTGCTGGTCCCAGAGTGATGCATATACATGAGTGGTCCTTGAAAACTATGCCTGGTTGAGCAACTAAATAATGGAAACTAAAATCCTTCCTAAAATGGATTTGTTTGAGTTTGCTCTAGAGGAACTAGTTTCGGTACAAAGATGCATTATAATTATAGCTTGTCTTCGTATCTTTACTTGGTATATGAAGTATTTTACTATTTTCAGTCAAAAGACCAATATATAACCAAAACTGGAAGTTTTCATATCCAGTATGATTTGCAACTTTTTTATTATATTTGGTCCAAAATCCAATGCATATCCAATATTCACTTGTCTATGCAAATCCAACATTTTCTTGTGCACATGCATGTCAAAATGTTACCATTCTGATAGTAAGTTGAATGATAAGGTCTTAATTCAAGTTGTTCTGTACACTACCATCTTACTTGCACTCTCTCTGTCACAGAGTATTTGAATATGTTTGAAGCAAGTTCAGCCCCAAATGAATCAATAGTTGAAAAACAGAAACTATTTTCAGAACCAGTCAGGATAATTGAGAAATACCCTGCTGGTGATGCTGGTGATATTAAGAAGAAGAACATGGTATGCCTTAATTGGTTGCTCTCAGATAAGCCCTTAGACTTGGAAACGGAACTTGCCCTTGGGTTCTTGGATCATCTTATGCTGGGAACTCCTGCTTCTCCCTTGAGGAAAATTTTACTAGAAAGTGGTCTTGGAGATGCCATTGTTGGTGGTGGGATTGAAGATGAACTCCTTCAGCCTCAATTTAGTATCGGATTGAAGAATGTTTCTGAAGATGACATTCAAAAGGTAGAAGAATTAATCATGGATACACTAAAAAAACTAGCAGACGAAGGTTTTGATAGTGATGCTGTAGAGGCATCCATGAATACAATAGAGTTTTCTCTCAGGGAAAATAATACTGGGTCATTTCCTCGTGGCTTATCACTGATGCTTCGATCCATGGTAAGATGTACTTCCGTTTATTACTGTTTTAGATATTGGATAACGTTTCCTTCTTAAATTTTTTTTGTGAATGCACTTTTTTTTTTTTTCATAGTTGATGTTGTTTTGATTATGTAGGGTAAATGGATATATGATATGAATCCATTTGAGCCATTGAAGTATGAGAAACCCTTGATGGCCCTTAAAGCACGATTAGCTGAGGAGGGCCCCAAAGCTGTTTTCTCTCCTCTAATTGAGAAATATATTTTAAACAATCCCCACTGTGTTACGGTAGAAATGCAGGTAAGTATTTTACCATCTGTCATTTATGGTTTTTATTGTATCTTATCAGATGCTCAACATTTTCTTATTTCATGTCAGCCTGATCCAGAGAAAGCCTCTCGTGATGAAGCAGCTGAAAAAGAAATTTTGGCTAAAGTCAAATCAAGCATGGCAAAGGAAGATTTGGCTGAGCTAGCACGTGCTACTGAGGAGCTAAGGTTGAAGCAAGAAACTCCTGACCCTCCAGAAGCTTTGCGAAGTGTTCCAAGTCTATCTTTGCGTGACATTCCCAAAGAACCTATACGTGTTCCCACAGAGGTTATCATTGCTTTAATTAAGTTTGACTGGTATTCCATTTGAGTTGAAGAGCTGGTCTCATTTTATTATTGATTTGGTGTAGGTTGGAGATATCAATGGAGTAAAAGTTCTGCAGCATGACCTTTTCACAAATGACGTCCTTTATACAGAAGTTGTCTTCGATATGAGTTCGCTTAAGCAAGAGCTTCTTCCTTTGATACCACTTTTCTGGTACTGGCCAATTACTTGTTATGCATTTCCTGTTCTCTTCTTCTTACCTTCTAATTCTACATGTAACAAGATGTTTTTCAAATTGAATGCTACATTGAGGAAAGATCAGGTTGGTTGGTGTTCGGATTTGGTTTTTTGTGTGTGGGGATTTGGTTGGTGTTCAGATGGTCAGTGCATTCTACCATCTATTCTACTTTGTTTCTTTTGCTGTGCCCTTTCATTTTTTGTATCTGCCGGCCAATGCCACCTATTCCCAATTCTACCTCTACTCCATAGTCTATTCTATATTATTTTGGAAAAGATTAAATCACTGATATTATGCTGTAAACTTGCTTATTTTATTTTATACATTGATATTGAACACTTTTGTGGTCCTAATTTACTACCTCATTAATTGGTTTTATTTTAGAGTAATGCTAGGGATCGTAACAATTGAGTCTCAACTTGAATCCCAATTTATATGACAGTCATCTAGTGGATGGTAGAATATTAATTTTATCAATAATGAAATTCACTAACCAATAAATGAATGCCACATAACAATTGGGACTTAAGTTGGGACTCAACTGTTGTGATCCCAATCATTGTTATTTATTTTAACTTCAAAAATCTTCTGACACAGAGTATATTTTTTACAACTGCTTCACATGCTACATGTCATCTAGAGATTTGCATGTTTGTTTGTAAATCTTATCATAGATAGCTTCTTTGGCACTCTCTGTTGCAAGAATTCCAACTGATATCCTGGTACTTCTGTTTCCTGTCCAAAACTTTCTGCTTTATCATCTCATTGAAAAGAAGAGAAAAACCTATATTCAAATCTTATAACTTGCTAAAGTGGCAAAGTTCTGTTGTGTTTATGAATTATGTGGTTATATCAAATATTTACTTCTCTTTATGTGTATCTTACCAAGTTGATGGACCTAACACCTTTTGACTTCTACAATAAACTTCACAGTCAGTCATTGAAGGAGATGGGTACCAAAGACTTGAGTTTTGTGCAACTTGATCAGTTGATTGGAAGAAAGACTGGAGGAATTTCAGTTTATCCATTCACATCTTCCATACATGGCAAAGAGGATCCTTGCTGTTGCATGGTTGTTCGAGGCAAGGCCATGGCAGGGCAAGCTGAAGATCTTTTTAACCTGGTAATACTTTTGGCAGAATTTGCTAATGAATCTATTATGTTTCTATTTAACTTTTTGTGTTTTATGTCCCCATTCCATGGGACATTATGGTGACTCTTAAGAATTGCTTTCAAAATTCCTCATCATGTAGACATCAGAGATACTTTTTCTGTTTTATCACTTGGTTCTTTCCGCATATAATCAGGAAAAGTCAGCACACACTTTTTAAAAGTTTTTGGATCACTTTTAATGATGCTTTTAGTCATGTTATTTCTTCACTATTCTTAGATATTTGCTTTGTTTGTCATTAAACTGGCATGTGCTTGTGTCTTGCACCTTGAAAAGGATATAGTTTGTCTGTCGGGAAATGATTCAAAGGAGTCATTTTAGTTAAGAAGCATGAAAATATCTCTCTTCTATGAGACCTGTGTTATTACGCTGTATAAATTATTGATATTGTTTCTATTCTCTCTTCCTCTCTGTACCCCTCTCTACCTCTGTTGCTTTTAGTGTAAACTAGGAAAAGTTTTTCCTCTCTCAGTATAGTGATTTTGTGATAGAAGCTAATTTTTTTAATGTTATACCATTGACCCTGTTATTTTGTTATGATTTCGTCACTGACTGATTGATCCATTCATGCATGATATATAAATGTAGTTTAACTGTGTTCTTCAAGAAGTCCAGCTAACGGACCAGCAGCGATTCAAGCAGTTTGTTTCCCAAAGCAAAGCAAGAATGGAGGTAGGTTTTGTAATAATTACATTTACTAGTATGTAAAATCAGGAATCCATCTTTATTGAATCTCAGAGTTCATGTTTGTTTTCAGAATCGATTAAGAGGCAGTGGGCATGGAATTGCAGCAGCAAGAATGGATGCAAAATTAAATACAGCTGGGTGGATTTCAGAACAAATGGGTGGTGTCAGGTTGGAATAATTGGATGGCACTAAATGCTTTTTTTTCCCCTCTCTGTGGACTGTATCTTATCAACAAAATGAGAAACATTGTCTTGAATTGATATTTGCAATAATGAACTACAATTTTGCTTTTGGTTTGTTAGAGGTCTCATTGTGTATCTAGATCCATTTCTAGAACAAGCCATTTTGACATTATTATTCTTGCCTAATTGATTTGGCTGATATAAGTTGTATTTCTGTGTGCGTATAGCTACTTAGAATTCCTACAAGCTCTCGAAGAAAAGGTTGATCAAGACTGGGCTGGGATTTCATCATCTCTTGAGGAGATTCGCAGATCCTTTCTTTCAAGGGAAGGTTGCCTGATAAATATTACCGCTGATGGGAAAAATCTCAAAAATTCAGAAAGATTTGTTGGCAAATTTCTTGATATGCTTCCTACCAACTCTCCTGTTGAAAGAGTTAAGTGGAAAGCTCATCTTCCTTCAGCAAATGAAGCTATTGTGATACCCACACAGGTACAAGTTTATTTTTAAATTTGAAAAATAAAATAATTATGCCCATTTTCCAAAGAGCTGCATATTAACTTTCTCCTATTGCAGGTAAATTATGTTGGAAAAGCGGCTAACATATTTGAGACTGGTTACAAACTCAACGGGAGTGCCTATGTTATATCAAAACACATTAGCAATGTATGGTTGTGGGACCGTGTCCGTGTCAGTGGTGGGGCTTATGGAGGTTTCTGCGACTTTGATTCTCATTCAGGTGTGTTGTAATGCTATTTATTTTGGCACCCAGCTCTAGTTGTAATATTTTGAATCTAAACTCTTGATGTGTTTATGTAGGAGTATTCTCATTTTTATCTTATCGGGACCCCAACTTGTTAAAAACACTCGACATATATGACGGAACCGTGGATTTCTTGCGGGAGTTGGAAATGGATGATGATACATTAACTAAAGCAATTATTGGGACCATTGGAGATGTAGATGCATACCAGCTGCCTGATGCCAAAGGTTATAGTAGGTATGTGGGCGGCTGGTTTTGTTCTTCTTCATGGAATTGTCTGCTTTCTTTCTTTTTATGGTTATTCTCTTCCTTATTGTTTCCGTTATCAGGACAAAATTTGGCCCTTATTTTACCTTAAATCATTTGAATATTTATGTCGTAGACCTTTGACATGAGTGTCATTCTAAACTTTTGGGAAGAATTGCTAGAAAGGAGAAACCTCACAAATTTTCTTTCTTTATTTTTTTCCCAGTATTTCAAGTGTTCACTCTGAATTTTATTTGACTTATGAGTCAATAAGTTCACAACCTGATGGTGGCACAGTTAGTTATAAGCCTTGGGGTTGGCTTCTGAATGTATCTTATGATTACTTTTGTTGCCTTTTTGTGTTTTACTGATATTATCAAATATAATACTCACCTTTTCTTTTTCTGTTTTCAGTTTGCTACGCCATTTATTAGGAATCACAGAAGAAGAAAGACAAAGGAGGCGAGAAGAGATCTTATCTACAAGGTAAAGAAAAAACTTGCTATTATTTTACATCTTAGATATTGAAGTTGTAAAAGCATCGGAAAGGTACAGAAGTGCTTACATAATGCAGAGTTATTAGGTCTTCTATAAATAAAAGTCTGATGTCAGGATCTTTTAAGTGCAATTCAACGTTACATAAGGCTGAATTGACCATTTGTTTGTCTGTGGCTCATTGACAAAAAATCTAATCTCTGGTTGAATGGATTGCATCAACCTTTTTCGAAATATATGTAATTTTTCTTTCTTTCACCTCAGTTTGAAGGACTTCAAGGAATTTGCTGATGTATTGGAGGCCATAAAAGATAGAGGAGTTGCAGTTGCGGTGGCGTCTCCTGATGATGTTGATGCTGCAAACAAAGAGCGTGCCAATTTGTTTGAAGTGAAGAAAGCCCTCTAAGACCCTGGAAGGTTTTGGAAGACTGGAAAATTGCTCTGATGGCAAGTGATGCTCTTACCCCAATATTTTCCCATCGGGTACGAAATGCTTGAAGCATTTCCAAATTTTTCACAGCAATCAGTAGAAAAATAATGGGAAAGAGGAAACAAGTGTTTACAGCATGAGATATATGCTCCATTTCAGTGGTGTTAAAAGGAGTTTAATATATTAACCCTTGAAAGTCTGCTTTTAAACCTTTTTCGGTTTTACATTTTGATAACTGATTGATCTGCATAGCATAATGGGTATAGAGTATGAATGACTATTCTGAAATGCATTATAGTTTATTCTTTTAAGAGGTGGGAACATGAATGACATTAAAATTGAATTATGTTTTATGGGCAGCTTGATCATGAAATTGTACAATTTAATTTTGAATATTTGATATATTTAAAGGATGCGCTTATCATATGGGCTAGTTTGTCATACGTTCGTAAATCTGAAATATTTTGAATTTCACATTTTTTTCAAAAAAGTTACTTGTTTGCTTTTTATATTTTATGTGTGGTTTTTAGACATTTGTATTTAAGTAGAAAAGGTGAATTTTTTTTTTTACTTCTATTTGAATGAACCAAATGAAAAATAAATATTATATTCTAAAATTATCTAAATTAAATATACTTATTTCTTATACTATAAAATGCAATCATTTTATTTGTTTTGATTTATAAGGATACAAAAGTCAAGTAACCATGTTTAAAATGTTTTTTTATTCTTTTTTATGGAGGAGTTATTTGAATTCACCAATTTACTCTTTACAATCTAACCCTATTTTTAGTTAAGAATTTAATTATGTAATTTTGGAAAAAATTTACTTAATTAACCATTTTCTTTTCTTGCTCTTCTCAATGTCGCAAATTCTCATCAGTCATTTAGATATGTTCTTTTAACTACAAATAATATCACTAAGAGGAACAAAATCTACCATTTAAAAAAAAATATCAACAAACTTTTATCAACCATGAAAGTTAATGCATACAGAAATTAATTCTTATTAAACACAAAATCAAGTAACCATGAAAGCATGAAATAAAAACCAGAGTCGGCAAATTAAGGGCTTGGGTCGGGCTTTTTCAAGCCTAGACCCAAGCCCATAAGAGTAGAAGTGCAAGGGTTGGGCCCATTGAGAGTTTGGGCTGGGTTTAAGCTGGGCTTGGACTTTTACTTATTTTTTTAATTTTTTAAAATTATCGTAAACTTGAAATGAGTTAATAATAATAATTAAGTTATTATAATCAACAATGAATTAAAGAAATAAATATTTTAAAATAAAATAATAAATAAATAAAATGAATCGAATAAAAATTTAGAGATGTAATTTTTTAGTACTTAATTCTTTAATTCAACCACTCTCTTAATTAATTAACACTTAAAAGAGAGTTTAGAATTATAATTTTAAATTTTTTGATTCATTATTAATACATAAATTAGGGATTTAAGCTTTATTTTTTATTTTTAATTTTTAATTTATAATTTTTTTAAAAAAAAATAGAAGGCTTGGACTTGGCTTAGACTTTTTTTCCTAACTCATTGTCCAGACCCTCGCGTCGGAGGTCCAAGCCAAAGCCCATGGGAAGGGGTGGGCTGGCCTGAACTTTTTTGTCATCCCTAATAAAGATCATGATATATTAAGAAAAACAAAAAAAAATCAAAAGAAAATGAAATTAAGCATTTAATTTGCATAATATGAAAGTGAAGAGAGAACACGCAATTGTACGGTAGAGAGAGAAAGAGAATAGAAAAAGGTAATTTTGAAATTTTAAAAATTTAAATCTTTAATAATGAATTGATTTTTTAAAAAAGGGTATGGAGAAAAATTTAACAGGTTCAAATAGCTTAACTCTTTTTTAATTTATAAAAATAAAAACGATGCCACTTGTATTTAGATATTAAAAACAGAAAAATAAAAATATTATGCAAAAAAAATTACTTGCATTTAATTTGTCACAAATCAAATATATTTAGCATATTTTGATTATATATTTTGAGGTTCTTTATATTAAATTAATTTATGTATTTAAAAATAATTTTACGTTTAAGTCTTTTAACAAATAAGAAAATTTTATTATCTTGCTTTTGCAATGCAAATGAGGAGAAGAGACTAGTGTAAATTACGACAAATGTTAAAATTTATCAAAACTTGAATTAATGTACGACAATGATATGAACACTAAAGTTTATAAGAAGAAATCAAATGAAATAGAAAAATTAGATGACAAATGAGGTTAATTCGAGAAAACCCAAACCTCCAAATAAGTATTGGTTATTCGAGAAATCAATAAACTCTCAATTACAACTTTTATGTTGCCAAAATAATAAACTCATGATACTTTTTGTTGAATAAAATCAAGCTTTATATAATAAAAGTTTATTTAGGATTACAACCTAAAAATTAGTAACGCTAAGCATGTTCTCACATAATGCTCCCCTAATTACATGTAATTCCACAAAATAAGTGCAACTACTTTTGACTAGTTCAAAATTAACTAATACCATAAAATTAAATAAATAAAATAGATAATTTTAATTATTTTAATAGTTTGTATAAAAAATCTTAAAATTTATCAAAATTTTAATTAATGTAATTCTATTTATTAACCTATTGTAAAAAAAAAAAAATTGTTTAAAGGAAGATATAAGATTTCATTAAACAAATAACAACAGTACAATAATTTGCAGTATATCATCAGTACATATTATAGGGATCAAGATGCAAAAGTCTTTTACAGAAACCAATTGGATTAACTCATAGAATATTCCTGCTGAAGAATAAGAAGAGACAATTGTACCCAGAAAGTAAACACTTTCATTCACAGTACACGGATGGTTCGATTGTCAATCGGGAATTCTTGGCTCTTTTGACATAATCTCCATCAATATTGTCGAGCTTTCTGACTGGTACCAAAATAGATTTACTGTATAACTTGATCCCACACAGCAAGCTTTCTCACAGCTAAAGGAAGCAGAAACTGAAGTAGATCTTCCATCCTCACACTGGAAGGTGGAGGAAGCTAAAACAAGACGACCATCTTCAATACATATAGATGAGGAGGCTGCAAAAAAAAAAACGAAAAAAAAAAAGAAAAGAAAAGAAAAGAAAGGCCATTGGAGAGGGAGAAAAGGAACTCCCTCGCCAATGATTTGGTAAGAAAAAGATGAAAAGTTGTTGGAGGAAAGTTTTGTGAAAAGATCCAGTTAAACAAATTATTATGCATTTCTTGAAACCACAAAATATTTAATTAGTTGTTAAGATTAAATTTATTATTTAACAACGGTGTGAAAATTAAAGTTCGGCACATCTTTTTCCTATATTGGCAGAATTAATTAGACCTATCAAAAATTCTTTTAGAAATGAACTCCAAAGCTAACTTCAATTTTCAACGATGACGAAGTGTTTTTACATATTCAAGTAACGCCTAGATTCATAGTTTGCTGATAAAATGAAATATGTAAAAATATTTCAGTCCAAAACTTTAAAGTACGGAAAAATGCAAAAAATCTTTAAAACCATACGGTTTTAAAGGTTTAAAATTGTAAGCCGTAAAAGCTGTGCGGTTTTAAAGTTTTTTTGGATTTTTCCGCACTTTAAAATTCCTGATAAAAAAACTACTAATGAAATATGTTGCCTAAATATATATAAACGGTTTTTAAACTTTCGCATTGTTTTGGTCGTGAATTATGAAATGAGTAAATATTATTTGTTTCACAAGTAACATTTTATTTTTCACAAAGTATTAACCTGTATATTGCTAATGGCTCATCAAGGGGAATTGGGCATTAGAAATTTAAAATAGTAGATAATAGATATATTTAATTTATTTTTTAGTCGGGTTCGGGGCCTTGACAAAGGAACTGGATCCTCTTTTGATCTGAGCACTACTAAATTTTTAAGAATTTTTTGCCACGTGTCTTTTAGTGATAGTGTATGAGTAAAATTTAACTTTTTTTTTTTATTTTTTTTTTATATATTAACAACCAATCAGTAATTGAGTTATTTACTCAGGACATGATCAGATAATGAGATAATCATGATCCCTTGACAAAATCCCCTAATCGAAAAGTTTGGGCCCATCCTAAAATGAACCAGAATTTATTTTTCAAGTTTTCCGAGGGTCTATACCTACGCCAAATTAATTGCACGCCCGCGGATACTGCTGTCATCCCTACTAATGGGGCATCATCTCGTTTCCAATAATGAATCCTGACTTCCAACAAAATATTTCCAAATACTTTTTGTTATATGAAAAATAAATTGCATCAATGGAGGTTTTCAATTCAAGCAAGATGAAAACTTGGCAGCCAACTGTTGGTTGTTTTATAATTTTTAAATAACATTGACATTAAATTATCAGTTTTTCTCTAGTGTCTCATTTAAGTTACTGAAATAAAATAAAAAGTAAAAGTGGGAATAATGATTTAACAAAAAAACTATGATATTGTAGTAATTTCATATCGTCACAAACAACAATATATCTCATCTGAATTGTTGCTAAATCTCATTCTAAATTAAAGTGTGATAATCTCATTCTGAAAATATGATCAATTATGAATGCACCGCAGCGCACGTAGATGAGGGCAGTATGAATGCACGAAGGACACAGTCTGATGCTCATAACACTAAACAATTTATTTATATATTTTTGGCTTCGCTGCAATGTTTTGATTAGTTAATAATTTTAGTGTAACAAAATATACATGGCAAGTAAGATTTAAGTCTTTTTCCGATCAACTAAATATATTAGGCCCTATTTAGTATTGAAGTTAAACAGTTGTAACTTCTCTAAAGTATTTGGTAAACGCTAGTTGTTATAACTTGAAAATTAAGTTAATTTGATCTATTGTTTGTACGATGAAAAACCTATAATATTATTATTATTTTTGTTAAAATTATGATTTAAAAAATTTATATTTACTACATACTATTAACTTTTATTTCATAATTATAATTTTTTTTTAACCATATAACTTAAAAATTACAGCATGTTAATACCAAACAATCCTTAATATATATTTAAGCTTTCATCTACTCTCGTTAGACCCACACATTGTATTATCAAACACTAGTGAAGCTGTAAGCAGCGTATGTCAGAATCTCAAATTCAGTTGATTGATCGTTGCTTGCCTTAGCGTTAAATTTTTCTATTTTTCAAAAAAAAAAAAATGAAATGACTACGACAACTACTGGCATGCATGGCCCATGCATGTTGTGATCAGCTTATAGCTTCTGGTCCTTACTCTAAGTAGTTAGGAGCCGACCTCATAATTTAAACCTTAATTAGCAATTTCTACCCAAAAAGATTGCTAAAAGAATAGTCGGCAATCAATTTTTCTTAGGCTCTATTGCATTAATATCTTTTTTCTAGGTGTTTGTTAAGGATAATATATAGTGGAAGGAAAGCATGAAGAAAATGCTGGATAATATTTTGAATAAAAGAGATCGAAGATAATATATATATATATATATATATATATATATATATATATATGTAGCCCGAGATTTTAAAGTATGGAAAAGTTCGAGAAAACATATAAAATGTGAAGTTTATGGGGTTTAAGTTTTAAGCCTCCTAAACCCTATGAATTTAAAGATTTTCTGAATTTTTCCGTATTTTAAAATTCCGGACTAGATAGATATTCAACCCAAAAGACTAACATATTGGGTGGAGGAATCCATCTTACTTATAAACCTAAGTAACTCCCCTTTACAAGCCAATTTGAGACACAATTCAACAATCTTCTCCTTAGATGAAACCACCGTCCATTCCTTTCGTGTGACACATCTAAAGTTTTTCACTATCACATTCTGGTTACTAAGGTTTAGCTTTGATACCACTTGTTAGGAGACTAGGTTTAGGAATTTTAGACGTTCAATCCAAAAGACTAACTTATTGGGTGAAAGAACTTATGCTACTTATAAACCTTAATAACACTCCCTTTTACTACCCAATGTAAGACACAACTTAATAGGTATCATAGGCAAAGTAGCAGCACCAATTTCTCTGCCATATCCATCTTCATTCTCTTGTGATGCTAGTGGCAGTATATGATGCTATTGCCACCGGCTCAAAAGGGAAAAAAAAAATTGAGTTTTTTTTTTTTTGAAAGGTAAAAGTTGAGTTAAAGAAAATATGTTCTGTATGTTCTGTTTGTTTGATCAGAAAATAAAGAGAAAATTTATTGACTCAGAGAGAAAATTGAAAACTGAATTCATTTATCTTTTCATCAGAATGAATTGACATTACAATGCTATATGTATAGCTGTGTGTAGAATATTCCTTGAAGCAATAAACTCGTGCGCACACATCCAGCTACAAGCAACAAACTTTTGGAGGGAAACTAACAAACCCTCAACAGCCGATCAACTTGCATAACGACCTTCCAACGTGGCAGCTTAGTGACGAGTCATCACTTATTCGTAACAAGGCGAAATTGTATAGTTTAAATACTGCGATAATATATAACATAATTAATTAGCCAAAGTATTGATGTTCAATCAATTAAAAGTAAAAAGGTTTTATCCTCAATAATTGGAATTAGCTAGCTTTTGTGTTCACCATATGTGATGATGATTCCGGATATATATTTGAATTGGGTTTGGGTAAATTTTGTTCTATAATCCGCATTAATTGTTTGGTTTATTTATTTGTTAACTGACTTTTTATTTCAGACATCAAACATTTTCAAGCCGAAGTACATTCTCAATCCATGCGACCTAGAAAAAAATCCAGACCCGAACATAAAGATTTTGCAGAAACAATTTTCAGTCCGACAAAAAGGGTGCTGAAATCAAGCCCAAGATATGGAGCTCAACTGCTCAAAGCCATACGATATTCACACTGTTCTTACCAATATTGATAGTTTACCGAAAGACCTCTTCAGAGTCCGTAAAAACCTTGAAACTTCCAATAGTTTTCTGAACTTTGGAGGTGTGTTAAAACGAAGTTGAATCCACAAGTTACCATACCAAGAATTAATAAACTCGACCTAACTTTTCCAGCAAATTTATTCTGAATTCTAATCATCATGGATAAATATTCAATGATACATATGTTTTGCATGTGCATCATATTATAATTTATTATGTTTAAGTACCTCTATACTTATTTTAAAGGAGTACAGATATTTGAACAGTGGAGTGACCCCAATGCAACCAAATTAGTGTTACTGTTGAGTGCACATTAACAATGTAACAGCCAAAACTACGCAATGTTTATTGAGTGCTGCTATTTATCCCGAATTCTGGCTTCAAATTTGTGCCCCGAAAGCCAAAACGTACTGTTTGGTTTGGTAAGGGAAAGTGGAAAGCAAATGAAACCAAATCAAACGGTGCGTTTTGGCTTTCGGGTGCAAATTCGGGCCAGAATTCGGGGTAAATAACTTTTCCCATATTTATTACATAATGATATCATTTCTATCGGCTCAGTGTTGCCGTAATGTCCAAATATCATTTTTCATTTGACAAAAACCAAAAAAGGGCAACAATGTAACTATCTTTGTTTTCTGGTGAACCTAATGTAACCTTTTTTTTTATAATTTAAATTAGTGTATGTATTGATACTTCAACTACCCTCATATTTTAACCATTATAATACTGTCATTGAAGCAGCAGCTAGCATACCTCAAATTTCAGATTATTAGTTCTTACAGCATTTTCCAATACGGCAATACCTACTAAAAACTGAAAACAAAACACAAGCTCTGAAGATATAGTGTCTTTGCCTGCCCTAGACATTCATGAATCACCCAGCATATATAAAAATATATATAGAGAGAGAGGTTTTAACGATTCTGTTTCTCTTCATTTATATGTGAATTGTGAACGTGGTACTAAAATTCACAAGAAAAGTTAGCTCCATACGTTAACAAATCTGTGAAACTCATAAATATGTAATTTCATTACCAATTATGATCAATAACTGTAACAGCGGTTACAACGCTCAATTTCCCCAGTGAGTCGTTCCACAATTATGACTATAGGGCTCATTTATTATTCTACCAACATTCTAAAAAACCCAATCTTTATGTATACATATAGTAACTCTAATATTGGCTTCTTTTTCATGGCTTGTTATACTAAAATTTACTGATATTAAAAAACGGTACTGTTTCTACATTTTATTAGGGGAGAGAAGTGTCCCATTTTTCCCATCTAATATAGATTAAAAACAAAAGGGAACTTGAAAGTGAAAATGAAATGGCTAGGCATATACAGAAAGAAGGGGGACCATGATGTAGGGGCATGACCCTTGTTGTTGCCAACTAACAATAATAGGGTAATAATTTGCGAATCGAGCAACGTGGTCCTTGCTCTTGCAAAAACTACTTAGGACCAACCCTAGTATTTAGTATTTACCTGAATAGACAGCAATCAAAATGTTACCGTAATCAAATTCGCCCGTCACCCTGGCCCTAGTTGGTAAATGTTTTTCGATACTTGCACAAAACATAATGAGACTGCCATTTATTCACCACCGGTGGCCATCATCTAATAAGCAATTGCTTTGTTACTCTTTGTACATAAATGTTTGAACAAAACAAATTAAAGCTAATTATTTCCATTTTACGTTTAGCTAGCTGCTGCTCAACCTCCTGTTATGGTATCATTGTGATATCATGAGTGGAATTTGGAAAGTGGGTATTTCGAAACTGGGAAGTGTATTGATAGACATTTACTGCTTGCAATTGAAACTAATTTAGGCAAGTACTTTCTCTACTGTCTCTAACTTATTTTAGATAGATTACAAGCATGTAAAATTTAATTATTCCAAAAAATGCATCTCAAACGATATGACGTTTATCATATAAAGAGTGGAATAGGCCACTAGACCTAGTTGTCGAATGGTAATCGATGCCTCAATTGCGTTGAGGCTTAATTTTCCTTTTTTTTTTTAATAATTAAAGAAAAAATGAACTAGTCGGATAAAATTTTGAAGCATTGCCACAATGCCTAAAGGATTTGCCCGTATTGGTGCCTCGAACGGATCAGGATTCTCTCCTGATCTGATCATGTTTTGAGCAAATAATTTAATTGCTGATTGGTAGTTAATAAATAAAAAAGTAAAAGAAATTAAATTTTACCCATACATTGTCACTAAAAAACACATGACAAAATATTTTTAAAAGTTCAATAGAGCTCAGATCAGAAAAAAGTCTTATTTCGCCCCGAACGGGCACAAGCTAAAATGACGTCGTTTTAGATTGTGCTTGTTCGGACACCAATTCAAACAAATCCTCTGAACATTACAAATTTTCCTAATTTTAAAAATGACCGTTAGCACTACCATAATAATAAAGAGTTGCGCAGGTGGTTGAATGATTAAATTTTGCAATAAATTAATTAACAAATTAAAATCTTGTGTGATAAAAAAGAGGGAGAAGGAAAGAAGTTAATGAATTTTTTTCATGAAAGCAAAATAAACGCTGTTGTATGAGTTGTTGGTTAACTAAAATGTATCGTTTTCCATATATATGTGTGCGTTTGTGTGTGTGTGTGTAATGTTTGGTTGGCTAGTAATTAAAACTTATTAACTAACTGCTTTTGTTTACTTTCATTTTTGGTAATGAACACACAGATTTAGACCTCGTCATCTGGTCCGTTGATCTGATCCTGCTGAGCACATACACAATCTTATGATGAAAACGATACATAAAAATAAAACGGCGAATACGAGGGGCGCTTGTTGTGGTTCAAATGAAGTCAGTATATACAATAATTATTTCCATTTATGTGGCAACCGTATATGATAATATAAAAATATACACAATAAGTATCCTTGATTTGAATTTTTTTAAAAAAAATGTACACATCTCCCAAGGTAACTAACTCCAACGAATCGTATATACGTACAGCCGGTTATTGTAATTTCACCAACATCAACACTTCAACGGACCCCTACGGTTTGGACATTATGAAGAACCAATTCAACAAACCTAACTCATACGTAGTATTCGTATATATTGTTATACTCTTCATCCTTAATACTAATAATTCTAATTTTCTATTACCGTCTTCCTGTTTCGATACCATTTATTATTGTTTTAAACATTTTAGTCGTTTTCGATGTGTGTTATCTTGTTTCTTAGATTATTATTTCACGAGTATTCATACTTATATAACTATTTAAGAAACACACGTGGCAAGAATTTAAGAAAATGAGATCTATACAACAAAAATACCTAAAAGTTTCTCCAACATCGCATATATAGTATCTTGACTAAAAATATCCAATCAGATAACGCGATCGCATTTCGATCGAATCTATAGATAATGCGATCGCATTTAGATCGATTGCATAAATTACGGGTTGAGTTCACATCTGCAAATAAATTTTCTTTGTTTTTATTCTAATTTTTCGTACTTTCATTAATCATAATCTTGATTTTAAGCCACAATATTGATTTTTTTAACCTTACATTAATATTTTCAAATTACTTGGTTAAGATCCGTAGTCAAAAATTGCACACAAGTAACCACACTGTACGTCACCGTTCGTTAGTGTAGGGACCACGTATACAAGTAACAAATAACAAACACATCCTCCTTAAAAACATATCTCAACCGTCCAGTAAATCAACGGCTCTTACCGTATCTTCATCCCAAAATCCCTCCTTTTAACCCCACTTCCCCCCCACCCCCTCTCTCACGCTAAAACCACAAAGCAGAAGAAAATCAGAGAGACAGAGAGATATGGAAGATTGTACGAAAAGTACGAAGCGAATTGCAGGAAATGTAGTGAAAACGGGAGAAGAAGCAGCGCCAGCAGTAGAAGCAGAAGCTTCAAACGCAAGCTTATCATCAAAGAAAACAAAGTTAACTTCTCAAGAAGTGAAGTTACCTTCGCTCGAAAACGGTGACTCCTTCGTCGTTTCGCCACACAAAACGTCATCGACATCTGATTCCGTCTCCGAGAACCTCTCAACTTCTCGCTCCTCCAGCGATGACGTCATCAAATCTGCAGATCTAAAGGTCAATTTTAAACTTCAAATGTTCAAAATTGCAATCTATTATTATTATTTTTTTCAAACTTTTATGTCATTATTGTTTAACGTATTGCTTCCAAGATATCACGCAAGAAGTTGTTATTTGAAACACTGAAATTTCCGCTGCTCATGCTTTTATTATTTTTTCTGCTTATAGTCATAAATTTCTCGTTTATTGAAGGCTCTTAATTATTTTATAAATGGTGCAGGCCACGAGCTTTGAAACCGAAGTCTCAACGTGCAACAACAAATTCAGGTTTTAAATTGCTTCCATTTATGACCGAAAATGCTAAGCGAATCGTCGTTTTAAGCATCCAGTTCTTCAATTTTCTTTACGTTTCCAAACGGTTTCTTACACTAACCAAACTTTTTCTTTTACGTTTTCAAGCAAGGAAGAAACAAGTCCGCTGAGCGAGATTTGCGGAGACTCGGAGGATCAGACCTCAATGGACAAGCCGTCGAAGACTCCTCCAGAGTCTCACAGGAGGAAGCCGTCATCGGAGGAGGAGAAGATTCCGTCAGCGGCGGAGATCGATGAGTTCTTCACTGCAGCTGAAAAGCGCGAGCAGGAACGTTTCGCTGAGAAGTAAGTCCTCCGTTTGTTAATTTTTACGGCGCGTGCAGGATAAGGAGTGGCGCATACAGTGCGCATTTTAGCAGTCGTATATAATCGAATATCGTAACAAACTTGTGATCTTTCTTTTTTTTTTTTTTATGATTTTATTTTCAGGTACAATTACGATATTGTGAATGATTTGCCGCTTGAAGGCCGCTACCAGTGGGTTCGTTTGAATGAAGCCTCGAAATGATTAAAGAGAGAGAGAAATTAGTTATGATAGAGAAAGAAAGGCTAACCTCACACAAGGTAGAATAGAAAATGTGAAAACTGACAAAAGAAACAAAAAATGGGGGGGTTGTTAATGGTTTAGTTTATTTTGTTAAAGCTGGTTTGTTACATTGTACAGCATTATCTTTTTATTTAATTTTAATTTCTAATTTTATCTTTTTAATGTAAGAGAAATGAAGCTTTCTCTCTCTCTCTCTCTCTGTGTCTGAGTCTATTGACTCTTTGTTTCAGGCTTCAGCACAAAAATACATATCCAAAGAAGCTTCTTATTATTCTGCAGTTGAATGAATGAATTTTGATCTTTCTGAGCAATGTGAGGCATTAATTGAAGATGATGAATTTGGCCTGTTTATATACATATATATATATATATATATTATCATATATATATATAAATGAAAGGTGTCCTTTGTTTGAACTCCTCTTGGCTGGTTGTGACATTATGCCTTGCGTTCTTCTGTTGCTTGTGTTTGATTGAGGCTAAATTTGGAATATTCGCTTGAAATATCAGGATAAGATTCCTTTACAGCAAAATGATTACCAATATGGGGTGCTTCTTGTGTGGACTGTAACCGTGTGGGGACGGCTCCTCACAGAGGCACCAAAACCTGGATAAAAGAAAAAGCAGCACGCATTTGGTGATTTGTTTCTTCAGCAACCGAGCTTGAATTTGCACAAACATTAGACTTTAATGAGCCATTATAGTGCAAGAAAGGTGGGTTTAGTGCAGTTAGCACATGGTAATGAATGTAGCAATTAAAAAGAATTGGTCACCCACATTTGGGTAATGATATTACAACAAAAGCCGACAAGATTTGCTGGTATTTGCTCTTTTAAGTAGAAAAGCAGGACCCTTTTTCACGTTCTAGAGCGCCCATTGTCCTGGATGCGCAAGCCATAAACAAAAAAGTAAAACGTAACACAACTTTGTTACAAAAGTTTGATGCAATGCCTCAAAAAAGAGAAATAAAAAAATTTTTAAATCTGTTATGATTGCGAAGATCATAATTGACAGAGCAGCGCAGCCAGGGATAAGAGAGAGCCAGATCGAGGCGTTAATTGACACGTGTCAGAATCCCAAAAAAGCAGCCTCATTCCATGTGAGTGTACATTTTTTTTTCCAGTGCAAAAAAATTTTAAAATTAATCAAGAGAAAATAAGACTTTTAAAATTTTTTAAAGAAGAAATTGAAAGTGAGGATTTGCTCGTGCCTTGGTGAGTGATGGTCTCCTGAGTTAATTTGCTTTGGATCTGGTGACCAGTTTTGAGAGTGCGACGGGAAATGGGAATCACAGAATGTTGCTTATTAATGAAGAATTATAAAGTGGTTTTGTTCTCTCTTTACGAAACTGATTATGGTTCTTACCAGGAATTATTGCGAGTTTTTTATTTCATCAAGGCTGCTATTAATTTTTTATTTCAGGCTAAAATTTAATTTAATCTTCGGTGATTTTTTTTTTCCTTTAAACTGAGAAGAAGTTGAAGTTGGCCATGTTGTGGGTATATGCCAAATTGCCATCACAATATTTTATTTTTGGTCAAAGTTTGAGATAAAGCAAGGAGTAATTTTATTGATTTCATCATGTACGAATACTCTCGTTCTGTTAATAAATAATAATGTGTAGATAATATTTTCTTAAACGAGAGGCCCATCACTTTTATTTCTCTTTTGCTGGTCTTTTCTGTTTGTGATCTGCATTATTAGACTAGCCCAATTACAACAATTTTACAGCACATGATAAGAGTCGTGTAAATTGTGAATAAGATGGTCGATTTGGTACTCAATGGGCCCGAAAAATTCAGAACTAGGAATTGATGAGCTGCAGGCCACCAGATTGGTACTTTTTCGGTGTTCTCTGTCACAGCCATACATGCCAGGGATTTTAGTACAATATTCAGTGCCTGTGACATGTCAGAATAGCTCAATAACAGAAAGCTATGGCGGCGAAGAGAAGTTGAAGAGTTTTAAGCTTATCAAACTAGTCATCCCAAGCAATAGTTCTTTTTCTTTTCTTTTTTTGTTAACAGAAAGTTTATTATTTTGACGTAAAATATAATTTAAGCTGTCATAAGGCAATGAAAATGGTAGTGTATGAACCTCTTGTGAGATTTAATACAAGCATCAATACTATTATTGCCCAAACTTCAAGCTGCCTGAAATGAAAATTGACAAAAAAAAAGTTGATTTGGAGTTATATATAAACAAAAAAATTAATTATGCATTCTTTTACTAATTATTATATTCTTTTTTTTTTTCTATTTAATCTTAGTTCTTCAAATCCATTGTGGTCACCAGGCAGTTCAGTCAGGCACGTGTGTCTATTTGCCAACAACACCTTCATCTGGGCTTGAAACAAATACTACGGACTGATAAAATATGAAAGCCAATTTTTTAGCTTTTCTGGTCTTTGGGCCCGGAGCTCGTACGTAAGCCGGACGGAAGAAGTATTTATTTGGTAACGTGATTTTTATCATTACGAGTTAACAATATTAATTTTATTAAATGATTGAGGAAGCATACTGGGTAATGCCAAACTACCTACCTATATATATATATATTTTAATCACAGTAGATAGTAAACTATAAATATGAATAAAGAGTGGCGGTATAACCATAAATTCTTATATAAATTTATTTTGTACAAAATGATTTGAAATTAACTCATTGATTAAATAAAAATATAAAATAATAAAAATAAATCATGTGAACCAATAAATATTTAATCCAATCAATTAATTTACGCCACATTAATCTATACAAAAATTTATGGTTATATTATTACTTATGAATAAATTATAACTCAATATATTTCGTTAAAATCTAAAATCATTTCAATATTTATCATGACTTGCTTCGATAGATCAAAGTTAAAATTCAGGTTAAATATATATATATATATATATATCAAAACACATGGAGAGCCTCGAATACTCAATTTTATGAGTCACTAATTTTAATTTTTAATGTTATTGTGTCAGAAAAACAAAATCCTATATCGGATGAGGTAACCGAAGAATTGTAAAAGGACTCCAAGAACACGTACGCGCACACCTGCTGGCTGCCAGTCACAAAAACCAACCTGGCTGTTAGTCTAATCAATCGCTCACGTCACGGGAAGCACCGTCAATCCGACGCCGTAGCACCTAATCCTAATTCCCAATCCCATCCGGCGCATAATAACCTTCCTATCCTAAAATGCGCGTGATGCATATCATCTGACGTGGCGTCTTGGCCTTTCCCACTTCACCAAACTGGCTCTCTCACTCATTCATCTCTTCACCATCAGCAAAAACAAAATCAGTTTCCAAAATCAACCACCACAAGTTCTTTATTTTTATTTTTTTTCCCTCCTAAATAAAAAAGAAAAATAAAATATGTACGGTCACGGCAGTATTAATAGTGACGGCAGTAGCCTGTATTGGGGGCGGAAAGCGGCGTCGTTTCGCGGGATTGTTGTCCTTTTCTCTTGGGTATCGGTTCATGAACACCAGCTCAGAAGCTTCGTCGATTTGTACTCCTCGCTGGGATGGAATTCGCTTGTTTCTAATTCTCATTTTCTCGACGCGTAAGTTTCAGTGATTGTAAAGGTTTTACTTTTTAAATTTATTTTTATTATTATTTTAAGATTGCTGTGTAATTTAGGGTAAAAGGTGCTGTTTTAATAATTATTTCATTGAGTTTTCTTTCTTTTTTTTGGGGGGGGGGGGGGGGGGGAAAGTTAAGAAACATGCTGAACAGAGCTATTTACTTTTAAGATTTTGTGGTTTTGTTTTGTTTGATTGACACTGTCTCAATGGATAAGAAGTTCTTTGATGAGATGGTTTTAATTAATTATTTACTTATTATTCGTAGGATTGGTATGGGGGGTTGTTGGGTATCAATATTTTTTAGTGGAAATCCTTGTGTGGTATCAAAAGTTATTTTGTTGAAATTATTGTGCAGATTTTATCCCGAGAGGGCTACTTCACTTGCATTTGTTCTTATCAACGAGCTGGTCGAGGTCAGTTTCATTTTAATTGCCAAATTTAAGCTCTTCATGAAGTGTCAGTGAATATGCGTAACTCTTGTTGAATGTATTGGAAGTAGCTCTGAATTAGCAATCTCTGAAATCTTTAGAGTAAGGTTGCTTGAAATGGGCATTTGTGCTTCTTGGCTTCGTATGTTAGTGCTTTTATATATGGATTTAAATCCTTTTCCTATTTTTGGTACGCAGGAGCTAAGGATTCAAACATGTCCAGTAGTCTTTGTTGCTCTTTCTGGTGGTACGAAAGCTTGCATGCACAAGGCTTTTCAGGTAAATTTAGTGAAATATTTGATGCACAATCTATGTAGCATGTCGACAAGTTACAATGATATTTTTGTTATAGTTCCTAATGTTTGAAATGCAAGTTGTATTTGTTCAACTGAAGGCGTGGAAATAATATTACTATATGTGATAATGCAGATTATTCAGGCAACATGTGAAGGTCAGCTGAATGTGGTATGCATTTTTTCTCTTCTGGGTTTAATTAAAATAGTGGGTCCAATTTGAGTTTGTATTAGTGAATCAAATTCAAGTACTTCGTATCTGATATTTTCCCCCCATTTCCTATTCTAATGAAGGACGAAAGTCGATTGATCAGAAGTTGTGTTGCTGGACAAATCTATGATTCTAGCCCTGTAGATTTTACCAGTGATTTTTGTGCCCGATTTGGTCTCCATCCCACCATTCAGAAAATTCCTGGATTGTCAAAACTTGTGTCTTGGGTTGCTAAAGGTGTTACTTCTGGTCTTGATGGTTTATGTCTTACTAGGTTTGAACCTCAACGTGCTGAATATTGGCGGGCTTTGTATAACTCAGTTGTAAGTTTCTATCTTCCCTGCATGAAGTTGTCTTTTGCTCTATGCTCTCAAATCTAACATTTGTCTGTCACTAATTAGGACCTGGGAACCCCATTTTTAATCATATGCTCGGACAATGATGAACTTGCACCTCAACAAGTTATCTATAATTTTGCCCGACATTTACTAGCACTTGGCGGAGATGTTAAGCTTGTGAAGTTGAATGGCTCTCCTCACATAGGTTTGTCTCAATTCCATTTTTTGTTTGTTGTTACAACAAGGTTGTGTTATCTAATCATTTTTAACTATTCTTATCAGGATTGAATGCAAATCGAGAGAATATGTATTTTGCTTATCAAGTGTCTTTGATTGTTCGCAAATATGACTATTTAATGTCATATGAACAGTAGAGCGTCAAAAGTTAAAAAGCAAGTGTTTAAGCAAGTAATATGCTGATGCTGTGCCCTACAGATTTTCTGGATTAGTCCATATTCAATCAACTAATTCAAAGGGATAATAGATTTATGATTTTTTCCCAATTCATATGGATAATCATGAAATTTCAAAGTCCTTGGTGGTCAACCTAATGTTGGAACCATTGATGCTAGTCAGTGTTACTATATGTCATTCTATGAATTAGGTTTAGGTCTGCAGAAGGTTATGGGTCTGAGTTCAAAGATGATTATTGGTGAATTAATTGTACTCATCAACTTTGTTATTCATTGAGACATGGTGTATGCATTAGAGATTGAATATTAGAAAAATGTGGTTGTAAACAGTTTAAATGATAAAAAAACCCGGGCAACCTTCTCATGTTTATAGGTATATAACAAGAGTCCTTTTCTAATAGCCAAGAGGATGAGTACTCCATGGTGATTTGGCTTGAATGGTTAGAAGTGTTAACTCCTATAATATAGGAAGAGCATGATCAGCAGTTCCCCTTATTTTTGAATGTTGTACTGTGCATTTCTCCTTACAAAGTGTTTTGCTTAATGATATGTGGTTGTGTACTAAGGTTGAATTGATGTCATTTTTGGTGCTTCAGGTCATTACGAGTATTACCCTATTCAATACAGGGCCGCTATAACCGGTTTGCTTGAGAAGGCTGCTTCAGTTTATTCCCAAAGAATCCGACAACTTGGTGAAATATCTGGCATGGAGGGTACGCATGATGAGATATCTGAGCTAATATGTGACCTTCAAAATGTTGCAGTTAATTCAAACCAAAGCCTAAGAAGAGTTGCTGTGGAGCCGAGTGACCACTTCTTCTTGCCAAGTTCAACTGAGCTTCACAGTCAAGAATCTGGATCTTTACAAGATGAACGAAATTCAAGATCAGTCTATCTGCCTACCCCAAGCATTAGTGCACACAGTGTTCTCGGTGAATTCCTTTTTGATGTTTGCATTCCAAAGAATGTTGAAGGTTGGGATATTAGATTTTCAGGTTCTGTAAACGGGCAGCCATATGCCTCTGCTCGTAGGCATTCACCTTTCAACAAATTCAGATGCAATCTTCGCTCAAGGTTATAATGTCGTAAAAATTAGACTTTTGAGGAAACTCTGCGGTGGACTTTGCACTTTGCTAACTAAATCCCTATCATCGAAGTAGGATCTGGAAGAGTGTATCACCGGTGAGGTACTTGTCAGCTACAATGCATTGTCAGTGAGGTCTTTTGGACATTTTGTTGGATAACTGGGTCCTTTACCCTTCTTTAGGTTTGTGGTTAACTCTCTTGGTATGAAGTGTACAGGAATTGCAGGGAGCATAAATATTTGAATAGAATGCAGTACATGTATCTCTCATGAACCATAAAGTTATCCTGGAGACTTGTTGATAATCCTGGAGTAGTAAAATATGTACATATATATATGTATGTTTCTATGCATGTAAATGTCTGTATCATGCGGATGAGGAGCTTGCTGATCATTGAATAGGTGTCGCTGTGTGTTCTGCAAATGGCGTTGAAATTTGGGAAGCAGAAGATGTAATTGGTATCATCTGTGTACAAATATCTTTTTGGTGATCTTAGTGCAAATTGGTTCTAAAATAATCTGTATATGGCTATAGATGTTTGAACATGAGGCTGGAGTTTGAAATTTTCCCCTCTTCCCTCCCAACCCTTTAATATTCTTGAGTATGTCGACAAGAAGCTTCGTGTTCAATATATATTAATGTAATTTTTCTGCTCCATAATGTTTGAGTTGAATTTTGTATACTCTCTATTTCAACATATGTACCCGAGAACACGGCAGTTATCAAAAATATTTTGTTGAAAGAACATTCTGTGTCGATTCCTGGATTCTGAAATATGTGTGATGCTCTCGCTTTCACGAAAGACTAATCCACTCGGGAAAAATAAAACAAAAAAGTCAAAAGCCTAGAAAACTCAGAAACATTTTGCAGGGCAAGAATGCCAAGTGCCTTTCATGTATTCATTCGTAACGTAAGATTTTTGCAGTATAGTTGGAATATTTTGGAGCCCTTTTTATTAGTCTTCTGGGATCATAGGATTGTAGTCAACATAAACATAAATTAAAAGCTGACCATGAGTTTGCAGCTTTGCTATTTTTTGGCTGGGGGTCTTTCCTGGGGACCATGCCTGTGGCTGTGGTCCTGTGGATTTGGACAAGCCATTTGGTTCTTATTAATCTTTTGCATTCCATTGGACATAGTTTTGACCAAAGATTACGGGCATGTGATATTCCTGTAGTCTTATTTTGATTGCAATATTAGAAAACAAAAGCCACTCATATCCTGTGAATATTATAACCTTTTTCTATACCTATTAGTTTCATCTATTTAATACACGGGAAACACAAGCACAGTTGAGAGTTGAGAGAAAACAAATAGGACTCTGGAGGCCAGACGACATCAGTTTGATGCAACCCGTATGACCAAAAAGTTATAAATGATGATCATAAATCTACAGCTTGTGTAGTATTCAGAAAATTTTGGATCCAACTTCTGTCACTTTTAGATAACCCACAGTTTGTTTTGGATTCATTATAGTAGGCAAGTCTATGGGCCCAATCTGTTTGTATTTCAGTTATTTTTTATTATTTGTAAGTAGCTGTGAAGTGATTCTCCTTGATCTCTTCAAAAGCTCTTTTGGATATTAAACCTGAAGAAGATAACGATCCTTCAGGACGAAATTAAAGTGTCCAGAATCTCTCGTCCACAAGATATGGCGACACAAAAAAGAGTGATGGCACTAAATCTAATCTTGAGTGTGAAAGAAATTAATCAGTGTGTGACTGCTGGCTCTGACAATGGACCAAGGATCAGATTCAGTTATTCAACAAATGAGTTAATGCTTAAAAATATCAGTAAATTGGCTGCTGCCATCATTTCTGAGACTAGGAACAGTGTAAAACTGCATATACTGCAAGAACTTGTAACCTTTCAGCCCTTCTACTGCTATGCGAATGGAGAAAATTTTGTAGTTGCATTGAACATTTGCAAAGGCTCTCCTATAAAATCAAATTATTCTATCCAAGAGATTATTTTGCAGAAACAAAACCAGAGCAAATGAAAACTATACAGACTGAGATGAGAGAACTCTTGAAGTCTTGATCGTTGAAACCTTTGGAACAAAACGAGGGCCAAAATCTAAATGCTGAGAGGCATCAGTTCATGTTATAGCTTCTTGCTTAAAGGTAAGTCATTAAAAATAAGCTTCTGGTGGGTATTTTTTGGTACTAGACTGTAGGAGTCACTCAAGCTTCAATTAATTAAACCTCAGAAATAAACTTCCAAACTTGTTCAAATGAGAAATGATTATTGTGAAAATTATGATGATTTTCTTTGGTTGGAAGCCAGTCAGACCACAATGCTAAGACAAAGAAACCTGGTGATAAGACAGAGGGTCGTAACTTGGTCATAGCTTCATGTCACAGTATTGGAATCTACTTCAAGCCAGTCAGACCACATGCTTTCACTACAATATAAATAGATCCCAAGGGAACTAATAAATACACTACTAGCACAAAATTCGCAAAGCATTTTTTTGGACTTGTCAACCCCAATCTAACGCACGCTCCTCAGAAATTCAACCATAATTCAGAAGCTTTGATGATACAAGTAAAGCAACTTGTTAATTTTGTATTTTTTTTTTCTTCACATTGTATTAAATTTCTCATTCCACGTCCTTACATTTGTAGGGTGTCACCTATTTTTTTTTTTTAATTTTTCATTTTTAATCATTTTGTTGGACTTGGGGTTGAGATTACCACTTTTTTACTAGGTAACCTATCTTGATTATTGAGAATCTTAGACAATTTTAATTAATTACAAAAAATAAAAAATATAATAGGAAAAATTTCCTGAAAATTTCATTAAACCCTTCTTCTTATTAGTTTTTTAAATTAAAGAAAAATCTAACAGCAAATTCGGATTATATCAGGACCCAAAACCTTTTAACACGTTACCTGTCCGAAATAAATCCACTTTCGTAACTTAAACCATTATTATTTACAAGAAACTAGAAACGGAGCCGCTGCTGCGGGAACTCACGCACAGGACTTCTGCAGATTCAGTTTCAGAACTGAAACCCTCCCCGCTTTTGTTGTAATGGAAGAGCAAGCAGAGCCAGAAACCCCTCTTCTCCAAACCACCAAGGTCTCCTTTCTTCTTCTTCTTCTTTTTTTTTTTTTTTTTAATTTCCAATTCGTTTATGCATCTTTTGATTTTGAGTGTTTATGTTTTGAATCTGTTCGTTTGGTGCCAGATTAAGAGAAAGAAGACAGCTGAGAGCAAGATGAAGCTGACCCAGGTTAGTGAGAAGCCTCTGGATCCGGATTCCGCACCTGAACTTGTGAGAGAATCTTCTTTCATAGCACCCCATCTGCTTGAAATTTTTGTTCAGGTTTAATCTGGATTTCGTATTCTTTATTGGAAATGGTATCCACAATCATTTGACAATTTTTAGCTTAGTAATTTCTGTTTTAGAGTAATAAGCAGGGTTATCTTCAGGATTTTGTTCTCTTTTTGCTCTTCTTTTTCGATATTTTGGGGTTTTTCAGTTTTGGTCATTTTTGCTTTCAGAAAAAGATAGGTCTTACCATTGCTGCGTTTCTGCAATTACTTCATATCTGTGCTGGCTTTCGATTTTACGGCTGTTGAATAGTATCATTAGTCTTTGATTCTTTTAACTCAGCATTCTAGGTTATCATTTTGGTGTTCTGTTTATTCCTGATGCTGTCTGCATCAATATTTATTGTGGCTGTTGTTGCTGAATTTGAGATGGGGTTTAGATGTGCCTAGGGATTAGTCTAGGGTTTTATGAGTTCTGAACATATATACAAGCACAAATAGGATACCCATTTCCCTTTACTGTTAATCCCTTCAGGCTGCCGCCTTCAATTTATTTCAATATCTTCCATGGGCCTGGAGGATGAGAGAAAGAAAATTTACATGTGTGAACAGGGTTTCCATTTTCGTAGTGCTTCACTCACAACCTGCTCAGCCCTTTCATGTGTACACTATTCTTTTTTGGTGCTAACTCTAGTTAGCTTTGGGTAATGCAAACTCTGGATTCATTTTGATAGCCGCATCTTGCTCTAGGTGATAACCTTGCAACCGGAATCAGAGATTTCAAGCCTGCTCTCAGTTTCTGCTACCAAATTTCATGAACTTAACATATACAACTAGTCCTATATCTTTTGTGAAATCGTAACATACCTATGAGAGGTTGAAATTACTTTCTATATAGGTTCAGAAGTGCATTATTTCGTTGGTAGACATATGCCAGGAATAGAGTTTCTGATGTGTGTATTTTTCCCCCTTTTCTTACACATTTTTTATAGCTAAGAAATGGACTATTGTCTTTCTCATCTAACTTCAATGGTGCACAACCTTCATATGGGTGTTCAACATCATATTATTATTAACTTTGAAGCCAAATCTATGTGGTTATGCTCTCAAACTGGCAACCTAGATTGAAGTTTGTACATGCTTTTCTGGATATTTTAAATACATTTATCTTGGAAAAATTAGAAATGTAACGTGTATATTACTTCACCATCAAATCTTTTTGCAAATGGAATGATTTATATGATGTTATTGTTCTTATATATCCAAATGATAAATTAATGAAAACTTTGTGCATTTTCTGGCAGGGAGCATTTGATAGTTCGAAGGAGTCTAAAAGGTCTGTGATTTTATCTCAAGTCATTGGCCTTACTTTCAATCATTACGAATTTCTTTTTTTTTGCAACTCAATCATTACGAATTTCAAAGTTATGTTTGTTATATTGATTCCTTTAAAATATACCATAAGCAGTAGACGGAAGAGAGCTATGATTGATGACCTCTATGATCATGCCAAAGTTAATTCGCCGGTAATAGAGCGAGCAGAAGAGGTTCGAGCAAACTTAGCACCTAGCTACCCAAGCTTTTGGAAAGCTATGGTTAAGTCAAATGTTAGTCATGGATTTTGGCTGGTAAGCCTAATAATATTCTGTCCCAAATTTACAAATGCCATAATTCCTTCAGCTCTGGAATGATTTATTTCTTCTAACTTGTTTGGTGGCAGCATCTTCCCATGCGATTCTGCAAATTCAACATGCCAAAGATTGATACAGTATTTATTGTGGAAAACGAAAGTGGGGAAGAATACAAAATAAATTATATTTCCCAAAGGACAGCATTGAGTGGTGGATGGAAAGCATTTTCTGATGCAAACCAATTATATGAGGGCGATGTTTTAGTTTTCCATTTGGTTGAACCTACAAGGTTTAAGGTGACACTCAGATCTTTATGTTCTATATGTACATGTTACAATTTTCGTGTAAATCATTGATTTTATTAGTATTTGTTTTAGCACCTCATTTTGGAAAAAAGAATTATTAGGAAGAAGCATTCAACTTTGTGGTTTTTTCATATAGCTTCACAGACGAATGGAATAAAAGCAGCTGAAATGTGCACCAGATATAAACCCTAGCAATGGCAAATCTGGCTGATAGTTGTTTTTTTCAATCCTCTAAAATGACCATATATAGTTTTGCATTGAAATAAATAGATCATTTAACATGCAGGAAAACCATCTTTCACACGTACATGCCCATATTTATTGAGCATGATTGGGTAATGTGGCAAAAGCCCATTCTATCAAATGATGAGTACAATTGGAACAGAGAGAATGTGATAAATTAATTTGATATCTAATTAATGATGCAAAGATATTTTCCCGAGTTCTATGAAAATAAGGATGCATGTTTCTCTACATGTGGAAGTTGGGCCTTTTAAATTTTTTTGTGATAGGTCTTTAATTTAATTGTTGCATTCCCCATTCATGCAGGCGTACATAGTGAGAGCAAATGGCTTTGGGAATGTAAATGCTGATGCAAAACCACTAAATTCTGGTGTGTTTCGATATATCTGCTTTTAGCCACATTACATCTCATAAGTGATTAAAAAGTTGATTTAATTTATTTACAGTTCCCATGGATGATGAGCTTGAAGTAGCCCCAAAAGATCACTCGGAGAAGCGTGTGAAGAAAAACAAAAGGGCAAAACGTGTAAAGCCTCCTCCAGGCTTTCACCGAGACAACAATCAAAGCAATAGTCTGATGCTATTAGAAACCAATAATGGACATGTGGAAGATCAGTTTAATAATGACACTGAGGATCTCGGCCCTAACAAAGTTCTACCACATTCAGAATCCAGTAATTTTAAAGAAATGAAAAGCATTGATGATTTCACCATTCTTGTGGATGGTTTGGCTATTGACTGTGAGCTCTCCGATCAACATAGGAATAAATACTATGACCTCTGCTGCTCTCAGAATTCCTTTCTGCATGACCATCTACTCAAGAGCATTAACTGTAAATTGGCTGCTGAAATAATCACCCAGACTGTCAACATTGCAGAGGCCATTAGAGCTTGCAACCTTTCCACCTCTCGAGCTGATTATGAGATTTGGGACAAAACTTTGAAGGGATTTGAGCTGTTGGGAATGAATGTTGGATTCTTACGTGCTCGATTAAACAGGTTGATGAGTCTTGCTTTCGAATCAGAGGAGTCGGAGGTATCAAAAAGGCTTAGAGAAGTGAGTGCAGAGCAAGCTCGTGCAGAAGAGGAGATGAGAAGTCTTGAATTGAAACTCTTGAGATTGAAAGAGACAATGGGAAGGCTTGACTCCGAGGTAGAGTCACTGAAGGTAAAAGCTGAGAAGCATGAGCTTAAGTTTCAGGAGGAGGCTAATGCTCCTTGGTGACTGGATACTTTGTGTTTAACAATGACTGTTGTTTGTTAGGATAAGGAAATATTTCTCATAATATATTATTGCTGTTGTTGTTTCTATTCTATTTATTGTTGTTTATTAGGTGACAGTGCCGGGGCAGCGAAATCTGGTGATTGTATCAGTTTGTACTTTGTACTAACTTTCCGGATTATATACTGTGTAAATACAGTGAAATTTAGCTAGCTTATAAGAGTTATCATGGGAGAACTTGTAAACAGTTACGTAGCTTGCCAACTGATGTCCTGATATATTATGTAGTCAGTACTACTTATGATCGTCATTTTCTGATCTTTGAATGAGTCTTTTGATGATATCTGAAATCATCGTATCATTCAAATCAAACCCTTAGTCTTTTTATATAGATAATATCCTAATTATTATTATTTTTTTACGCGAAAGTTATATTTTTTGTTTTTAGTATTTATATTTTTTATTTTGATTTTAACTTAAATGATTTATTTAGTTTATAAAAAATATGAATAAAAATATATTTAAAAATTAGGGGTTATAGATGAAAGGGCTAATGTCATCTAGGTATGTTTCAACAAATATAAAAAAAGTGATGCAATTTTTAAAAATAGGCAAACGGTTGACAAATCGTTAACTTTTGTCGTTAATTGTAACGATGAAAGGGCAAAATGGGAACAACTGATATAAATAATAGAAATATGAAGGGTTAATGTCACTTAGACGACGCATGTATCAATCTTTATCTCACAAGTGATAATTGTTTTGAAAATACTTCTACATGTGGCAAACCATTAACTTCTACTGTTAACTCTAGCGATGCAAAAATGTTGTAATTGATAGAGAACATTAGGAAAAGATGTCGATAGAGCTTTGTTGAAAAATGTATTGGATATCTTTGTTGCAATTGGACAGTTTGGTTGCTATGAATAGGATTTTAAAAGAACAAGTGTTTACTAAGCCATAATATTAGATTCTGAAGATTTGATTCTAATGTTTGTAAAATTAGTGCCACTGAGATTTAAAAAAAGATATCAAATTTATATCAAGATTCATGAGAGATTTGCTTCTTCTTATATGTTCAAAAATTATTTTGATTCAACAATAATTTTTTAAAATATTAGTTTGATTTGACCCCAAACAAAGCCCAGATTTAAATTTAGCTTATATTTTTTTATAAAAGAAAATCAAAAATCAATGAAAAGGGGTAGAAACATTATTTTCTAATTAACTAACCACTTTTCTTTGAGTTAACGATAGAAAATTAAGGTTTGTTACATATAAGAGTGTTTTTAAAATAATTGTCGCTTGTGTAATAAATGTTGATACATGTGTCACCCAGGTAACATTAGCCCTAATATTTAAATAAAATCATATGGCAAAAATGTTATTTCACTAAAAGACAACCAAATTTTTTAAAGTTAACAATTTTTCACCTATCTACCTATTTTTAAAAACTTATATCACCTTTTTGATGTTTATAGAACATGTATCACTTAAATGACATTAACCTTAAATGAAATTATAGTCTAGAGGGTTATTGGGTACTATAAAAATTATTAAGGATAAGTGGTATATATTAATTCTAGTAGGGTAACTAACAATCTTCCTATGGATATATAGTAGAGCCTTGATAAATTAATAGCCTTAGGATAATTATCAATAATTATTGATTTATGGATGAATAAATAATTTATTTATTTATTAAGATAATATCGTGTTCATAATATGAATTTTTAGAAAATATAGAGGTAGTGTAATTAAATAATGTAACGACTTTGTCAAGCTGCATGGTATAGTTCTAACTTGATTTTGATCAGTTGATTAAGTGAATCAATCATTTGATAATCCAACTGGATCATGATTATAATATAACAAGGGGTTCTTATATGAAAGATAAAAAAAAAGCAACAATAATCGATAAAATATGTCAGGTATTATGGCACTACAATAAATAAAATTATAAACATATCATAAGTACTTAGTTTCAAGTTAGTTAATTATTAGTTTATGTATTGATTGGGTCCGTAAAACAAAAAAAAAAGGATTCCTTAAAAAATTTATTATCTAATTTAATTAATCAAATTATTAATTTACCATGTTGGCTATATTGTTGTCACCAATGAAACTATTATTTAATCGAAGTTATCAATTTATCAAATATTAATTTAACAATATTCAACTTTATATGACTTTAGACTTTAAAGTAACCCTCGACAGTGGGCTAATGGAATAAAAGACAAAATATATCGCATTGAATTGTGGTTTTTCATTAAAAAAATTTCATAATTTGAACTTTGAATAAATTAATGGTAGTGTATGGTTGAAATAAAACTATTTTTATAGTTCTATTAATTAACGACCAATCCTTCTCAAAAAAAAAATAATAATAAATTAACAACCAATCACTTAATTTTGCTCAGGAGAAGTTCTCACGAGAGAATTTTGATATTTTACTTTGATTATTTCATTAAAAGAGAAAACCTAACCTTAATAATTAGGAAATGTCGAAAGAGCCCCTAAAGTGGGGAGAGAATTATTAATTAGAGATGGAATTTGAAAAATTGGCTCCAATACAGGGAGGAGACCGCAGAGTTCCCGTCGGATAATAAAAGGATAGATTGATTGACAAGAAACTTGAAGTGCAAAATTCAAATAGAACGGTCTTTTCATATTCTCCTTCTTCACTTCTCTTACCAATAATACCATCTTCATCATTACATTCTCTTTCTTGCTCTCCATTTTTAAAGTTCAAATACTCAGCGTCACCTTTTCAAGTCCAAGCCCCCCATGGCTGTTGCTCCGAGACAGCCAAATAGCTCTTCCCATTCCCCTCACAAGGTCTCTTTCTTTCTTTCTTTCTTTAATATTTTCATGAAGTTAATATTTTTACCATCTGGGTTTTTCCATTTGTAGTTGAAGGAGAGAAAGCCATTGGTAAAGAAGGAAAAAATGTTTCGGAAGAAAACGAGCGCTCATCAGGGAACTCTAGTGGTTAACTTGTTCTTTTCTTTTTTTCTTTTTTTTTCCCTTCTACTCTGTTTCGTTATTATTATTGTGATTAAATATTTGTGCTGCTTGTGTTTGATGATTTATATTGTTCCCATTTTCTGTTTCGATTTTCGTTTTTTTTTTTTTTGGGAAACAAAAGTGAAGGTAAAATGGAAAAGATTATTTCTTTGGGTTCCTAAGAGCTGGTCTAGGACTTTGTCAGGGTGCTTTTAGTCTTTAATGGAAGTTTAAGGTGTCATTATAGAAATTTTTTAGCATTGTTTTGAGTTTCAGAAAATAAGAAAGAGAAAAAGAGAGTACAGGACTAGTGGGAACACCATTTCTGTTTCTGAAACAGTACAACTATTTTTGCAAATTTTAATTCTTGCTCGAAAATAGAGTTTATGAAACAGTTTCTCGATTAAAATATTGGAAGAACTCAGATTATAATATGTTATGTTTGTCTTTCAGAGGGATGCTTTCTCTTCTGCATGAATAACTTGTATTGAGATTAATGTTGAAGTAACTATAATGAGGACAACAAATTTGTGTTTGTGGTCACTCTTCTCTGCCTTTGCTCAGCTGGACAGCTGCAGTTATGTGCTTCTTCCTGTATCTTGCTTCTTTTAGTGTTGGAGAAATAAATAATAATTAAAGGGAACTTTTGCGAATCTTTTGGCAGGTAACATGCAATGAACCAAGAAATCCTAAATGGTTAGTAAAGAATTTTAAGTGAATGGATCTTCAATATGTTTTACTGTGTATTGCGAACTGAATTATCTTCTAATGGTGCTACCTCTATTGTTTGCTTTAGTGAGAAACGGAAGAGATCCACATATGATAACTTGTATGACAATGAAGAAGTTAAAAATGCTGTTATGAAGCAAGCAAATGACATTCAAGCAAATCTGGACCCTCAATTCCCTAGCTTTATTAAATTCATGCTCCGTTCGCATGTTACCGGAGGGTTTTGGCTGGTAAACTGCTTTCTGTCAATGCTTTCTCATTTTCAATGAGAAATTACTAGCCGGATTTGCATCTGATAACTTCTCTGCTTGCAGGGTCTTTCTAGGAAATTTTGCACTGACAATTTGCCGAAACAGGATACAATGATTGTTTTGGAAGATGAAAGTGGGAGCGAGTATGATACAAAATATCTTGTAGAAAAGATAGGCCTAAGTGCGGGATGGAGAGGGTTTTCAATTGCTCACAAATTGGTGGAGGGTGATGCGTTAGTTTTTCACTTAGTTACACCATCCAAATTTAAGGTAATAGAATGAACCTAGTTCATATGTTTTTTCACCTTTCAACTTTCATTTTCTCTCAAAGCATGATTCCAGCCACTATTATTCTAGGACTGTAAGTCAGAATAGAGTGAGTAGAAGGTGAAATTCAGAGCTTTTCGAGGCTATGAGATTCCTTGCTAACCAAGTCTTGCAAAATGCAGCAGCTAAAATCTTTCCTGAACACAAAAAGGCTAAAGGATGTATTGAAATGATAGATTTTAGCATGTATGTTATGAAGTTTTAGAAGAAAGAAAACAAAAGCATTAGTGACGATGCCCATAACTGCTGACACATGGCTGGGGTTCCAGCCCAACCATTGCAACTCATAAAAGGAGAGCCAAAATGTTTCAATAACTTATCCAGTGTGCGTTCGTAGATAAAGCTTGGTAGATCTTACTGGTGAAAGGAGGTCTTTTCTTCCCTGCAAGATTATCAGGCATAATTCCATGATATTTCAATGCATGAAGAATCTTTTCTATTCATAATACATCTCAAATGCTTATTGTTACTGACATCTCATAGGTGTACATTGTAAGATCAAGAGGTTCAGATGAAGTGGATTGTGCACTTGGCCTTCTAAAACTAGAAACTTGCAATCAACAAGTGGAATCTGGTAAGTTTATGGTTCATTTTGCTGTTTTTTTTCCCTTTGCTAGTATTTGTGATTAGACACTAGAAACTTGCTTTCCTCGATGTTTTTCCTTAGTTTCTTTCAACTATGAATATCATGCAGAGAAGCATATATGTGAAGAAGAGGATAATAAGTGTTGGGAGCCCCTAGCACAGGACATTCAGAAGGATAACGAAATGATTTCTTGTACTGGTCTTGAGCTTGTATCAGAGCAGTCTGAAGATGAGAGCAAAGATCTTGGCTCTGAAGTCCTCAATGGACTTAAATTCTGTGAATCTGTTGTTGACTTCAAAGAAGTGAAAAGTTTTCAGGATTTCAGCATTGTCGTAAATGACTTAGTCATCGACTCTGCACTGTCCAAGTACCTTAGGACTAAGTACTATGAACTTTGTTGTAGTCAGAATTCATTCCTTCACAACTCTGTTCTTGATGGTCTTAACTGTAAGTTGATTTCTGGAATGATTTCTGAGACCATCAACATTACTGATGCCATTAGAGCTTCTAAGTTAACCACCCCACATGATAATTTTGATACCTGGGACAAAACTTTAAAAGCCTTCAAGATGATGGGGATGAATGTTGGCTTCTTACTAATCCGGTTGGATCAGCTTATGAATCTTGCTTCCACATCCAAGAGGCTTCAAGAGGCTAGACTTGAACGAGCTAATGCGAAGGAAGAGAAGAGTGCTCTGGAACTGAAGCTTTCAGAGGTAAGAGAGAGAATTGATAGACTTGATTCCGAGATTGAGGCATTGGGGGCGAATCCTAACAATCTTGATGTTATGTTCCAAGAAATGGCAAAGGCTCCTTGGTGATGATAAATTATCAGCACAAAATTGGCTTTTACAGCTTTTGTCCTGGAAAATGAGCTATTTTTGTGGTTACCAAATGCCAATTACCATGCAGCTCAGCTGAAATTTCGTACATAGGCTGTGAAGTTCCATGTTGTAAGTTCTTGATACTGGTAGTTATCTGCAGAAGGGATTACTAACTTATGACAAAGCTGTAACTGTAATGGGCTCACAGATTTTGTGTCAATCGAGAAGATTGATTGACGAATGTGATCAAACGATCAATTCTCACTCTTTTTTTCAAACATTTTTTGCTTTTTAGATTTCGTTCACATACCAAACCAACTAAGCCATACTGCAAACTTTAAAGGGGCTTTTTTTTTTTGGGGGGGGGGGGGGGGGTTAATTACATTATCAGGATTTTGTAGATCAATTTAAGACAAATCAATTCATAATTCAACTAAGTACTTATGACTTCCTAAATAATTACTACCATATAGGCAAATTTGGATGGTTTCAGCGTTTCAGGATTGTTTGGAAACAGCACTATCATTTATGTTGGGGTGAAGCATACAAGCATGGCAAGAATTATAGATTATGTAATAGAAAACATGCCATAAAAGATTGAAATGTGAAAAACCAGAAATGCCCTTAAATTTGAATTCAAAATAACAGTTCTTTAGGCTGTCCGTACTTTCAGCTTGGCGCTCATTTAGGTCACAGTTTCCGAGAAGAGCATTAGGAAACCCAACGGTCGTGATTTCGCTTCACTTCTTTCCTTTCTTCTTCTTCTTCAACTTCGGTTCACTTGAAATCACTACTCCAAAAGACAAAAGAAAAACCCTAAAAATGGTGGAATCAAAGCTGACATACGAAGAATGCCGCCGCCAAAGAATGGAAGAGAACAAGAAAAGAATGGAGGAGCTCAAACTCAACGTGCTCGCTCGGTCTCTTAAAACCCCTGTATCCAAGCCCTCTCCGGTGACTCTCTCTCTCTCTCTCTTTCTCTCCCTAAAAGCACTTCTAAATGGCTAAAACTGATTTCGTAGAAGCGCTTTTTTCATGAGCACTCAATAAGTACTTTTCTCTAAGAAAGTGCTTTTTGAGGAAGAAAATTAATGCCCTTTTATTTTATTTTTTCTGGAAAGCCCTTTACTTTGTGGATGTTTTTGTGGGTTGCTTTTGATGGGTATTTTTGTTGTGTTATGTATAGGTTAAGAAGCGGGTTTCTAAGCCGAAGCCGGCGTCGGCTCCGGTGAGAAGGTCCAGCCGTGTTGCAGACAAGCCACCTCCGAATTACAACGAAGTGAGCAGCTTCCTATCTACCTATTAACTTATTAACATTAATTGTTTCAAACTGACTTTGGATTAATTCTGATATGTTATTTGGGTTTTATGAAACTCATATTGTCACTGAACTTTACATCTATATCTTTTTAAAAATATTCACTCTCCTGATGAAAGCTGCTCATTTTAGCTCAATTTTTACAGGTTAGTTGATATCATATGTTATGAATCTCCGGTCAATCTGTGGAAATTAGTTGTCATTTTTTGTATTAATTGAGTGTCTAACTTATGGCTTGCCTTATTAAAGATTGTTCTGTGAAATATGGATTGACCCGCCGATTTACTGGTTGCTGGCAGGATCCATTTGAACCTTTTCTGACAAGAAGAAGGTAAATACTTGCCACCAAAATTTCATTTTTTCTAAAATTCTCGGTGATTGAGACAATTCATTTGTTGATTTTATAATGTTTGCTTATCTTATTCTATTTATGAGGTTAACTTGTAGAAGTTACCAGCGGAGAAATCTGTTGAATCGAGTTTATGCTTCGGATGAAGAGAGAGCGTCTGCAATTGATAGAGCTGATGAAGTTCAATCTGGCTTAGATTCTCAATATCCAAGTTTCGTTAAGCCTATGCTACAGTCACATGTCACTGGAGGCTTTTGGCTGGTAATTTAGTAACTAAAAATCACAGTTTCATGTATCAACATTTAAGGGTATAAAATATTCTCTGGGAAGGGTTTACATTTTGGTTCTAGAAAATGAGTCATTTAAACGAATTTTTTGTCACTGATGATGTTCTTATAGAACAGCCAGAGTCAATAACACAAATTTAGCCTTTTTTTTCCTCCTACAATGATGAAAAAAATATTATTGTATTGATCTTTTGCTCTTGAGCAACTGCGAATCTTTCTTTATAGGCATCAGATTTGGTGATTTTTGGTCTTAATTTCTCTTCCAATGTTTTCAATAGGGTCTTCCAGTTCATTTTTGCAAGGAACATCTTGCCCATTCTGATGAAATTGTAACTCTGGTTGATGAGGAAGAAAATGAGTTTCCAACAAAGTATCTTGCTGAGAAAACTGGTCTAAGCGGTGGGTGGCGAGGATTTTCAATTGATCACGAACTAGTTGATGGGGATTGCCTCGTATTCCAGCTTATAAAGCCTGCCACATTTAAGGTGAGGTTCATTTCAGTACCCTGGTTATAACATAATGAGGTTCATTTACACATTGCTTTATGATTGTTACGTAGACAAGAATCTCAAACAATAATAGGTATGCTTTGTCAAAGGAATGGAAGTGTTTGTTAAGTAGGCTTGAAGGTGAATTTGCTGTATATTAGGACTTTTTTTTGTTGCATTAATCTGAACAACATGCTTTTATTGTTTGAAGCAGGCTACAGAAAACTTGTGTGCCTATGATTGTTTATCTAGGTCTCTTTTCATAGTCTATATTGATGTTAAGTTCACATACCGCTTGCTCATATTTTATCATTCAGCATTTCCCTCTCTCGCTTCTGCAAATGCCTGTTTAACTTGTGACAGGATATTTATCATCTACTTTAATCACAACTGTTCTCATATCTTAGCGTCCTTGGAAGGTGACCGAGAGCAGTTGAAATTCTAGAGTGAATGCAGAAGATAACTTGTAACCTTTCAATATTTTAAAATGTGATAACCACTCCTATTTCTTTAAACAGCCATTGCAATTAGTAAGTTACTAATTGCATTAGCCATTTTCCGTAGGTGTACATTATCAGGGTATACGTGTCAGAATTCAATGATGATAACAACGATGTAAACAAGAAGAACGAAAAGAATAACATGGAAAACAAAGAGGATTCATCCGCTCGCATCACCAGGAGTGCTAAACGAACCAGATCAAGTAACCTCTTTAAATCCTAGACATTACCTAGGAAACTGGAAGGCATTTTTTTTTTCATATTGTAACTTGATTTGCTTCTGACCGGTTTCTTTCAAATATAATGATATATTGATTAATTGTAAAAGTTCTACACAGTTGCCCAGTTGGATTCACTTTTGAAATTTCAAATTGTTGTTCTCTTGAGACTTGCAGAAGCTCAAAAATCACCCAACTACAGTGGTTAATTGTAGCTTATTGGATTCTTGGGTACACGAAACCAGTGGAGCATTTTAAGCCTCAAATTGTAGCAGTGAAAAAGAAAACTGTTTCTCATAAATTTTCACAGATCAGTTTCACCATATATCTTGAGATCTTTATTGTGGATCTTTCAAGCCCCTAAACTTTCAACAATTAGTGCAACAAAGAAATTAAAATGTCAATAAGATTATGCAGATTACATATGCAGTCATGCAGATTACATGTGAAATCTTTCTTCTGATCAATCAAGATGTTCAGAAAGATTGGAAATATCAATTTACTTATTTACGAGTAAAATGATACCCAGCTTTGTATGGGAAATATGTTCATCCTATAAACAGAGTTTATGTCAAGATCTTCAGTGCAACTTTGTGAGTTTAACCATCTCTCACAGAGAGTATTTACCTTTATGTACTCTTATTCTGTCACTTTATGCTTTCGCAGAGAGGATCTTCACTTTATTGTTTTTGCTGGAAAATTACCCATTTAATTCTATGGAAATCATACCCCCTATAAGGTTGTACAGTAAAGCTGTGCTGTAATTTTATCTTACTGCCACATTTGTTTGATATTGAGCCAGAATTGTCTAGAGGGAAGATTGTAAGGACACGACAACTGCTCATAACTTTGCCATTTGTTGAGTGAAGGTTGGATCAATGCAAACAACCACCTGCAGAATATCATCATATATGTAAAACAATTGGTCTTGCAAGGAAATAGTCCTGAGCAGGGTTAAGTAAATCATAGATAAGAATAAGATGAGCATGCCATTACTCGAAAGTGAATACCTTGCCAACACTTTTACCCGAATGAAGATACTCAACAGCATCTGCAACAGCATTGAGACCCACAAACCTTCTCGGGTCCAGGGATACCTGTAATCAATAATAGGAAAATCCAAGTCATGTCCAGCAGGGGAACAATGACTCGTCTCAATTAGAACAGGATATTACTTACAAATGAAAGACATCATATTATTTCTTTTCTTTTCCATATTAAACGAGACAAAGTATATCAATATATTGTACAATTCTGTCTAACAAGTCTAAGCAAAGGCTATAATAACAAGTCAACTAGGAAATATAACTGTGTAAATGAATTTACCTTGAGCTTTCCTGCAGAGAACAGTTGAAAGAGTTTGTTCAGATGTTGCTGCCACAGGTGACTGTGTTGTACCAAGAAAAAGCCAGCCTGAAAAGTATCGGCAACTTAAAAACAACCACTCAAAGAATCCAATGTTACATGTCTCACTATAATCTAGAGGATGCTCCACTAGTTGATGGGAAATAGAAGAAAGGAACCAAAATGGGAATCCTGTTCTCAACAACTCAAACTCTTAAGACTTGAAATTTCCTTCTGTTTTGGTAACCAAATAGAATATGACATGCAAAGATCTCAATATGCTGGAAGCCTAAACTTTAAAGTATAGTTAATTCAAATGGAAGTAACCCTCTTTGAGAGATTATTCACAGAAACCACATGTACAATTCGTTAACAAGAAGCGGATGATTCCTAGTCATTATGGCTCATATCTTCGTATATCTGCAACAGAATGTCAATACTTATGATGCTATGCTTCTATTGGTAAATTGAGATATTATCTAAGATAAGAGAGAAAAAGATAACTGATGAGCAACAAAAACAAAACAAGACAACCTAAAAAAATGAATCCCCCGCCAAATCCAAGATGCAATTACTGACATATGGCAACCTCTAGATTCCCAAGCCAAATCATTCTATTATTAAGTATGGCTGGTACCATTTCCATGTGTTTCGATTCTTTCTTTCACTTACTAAAAAATAACTCAACAATAGTGATTAAACTTTGACGTGCCAAAAGTAATTAACAGACTTGTTAATAGATCCAAACCCAGGTCCAACCAATTTCATATTATTTTTTAATCATCAGATTTTCAGCAGAAGAACTCTTTGTCAACCCAGCTCGAAATGATGCTTGAGAAACCATTGATCTTAAATCGTATGCTCTTAGGGGCCCAAAAGAGAATTTAAACTCTAATACAGATAATGTTAATTCAGGACTGGTGTTTTAAACATGATGTCATAACTATCAGGCACAAACATCCAAGTCAGAATGCGAAGATGCATCCAAAAGAAATTATATCCTATGTTAATGGTGTAATGGCCGCAATAACAAAAATCATCATCCATGGATACATACCACAGTTTGGCTTTTTGCTAAAATCTTTTCACACAATCCAGGGTAATTCGATGGCTGCCATCCATGTTCTCCTTGATACTGAGACAAAACAAATCATTTCTTTGGCAATGAATCATAGACACTGGACAGAGACAAAAATAGTCATTCCACATAAAAGAAAAGAAAAAAATTGAAAATGGATTAAATATGTTGCCAGAAGTAGCTCATACACTCTTGTATGAAATCATTAATTTTGGTTAATTCTTCCCCACTTCTAAAACCCCCATATCATGATGTATTCAACAAAAATCCTACACATCCTCTCTTTTTTTTTTTACCCGCACCAAAAATTCCTGAGAAAGTAAACTGCTAATGAATAGTGTGACTCATCTGCCAATATGATGAACAAACTTATAACATCAAAACTAAAAACTTACAACCTTTAAGTAAAAGAATTGATCAATCAACTTTAAAGTAGCCATTGGGTATCAGCTCTTCCAGATAAATGGCATGACAAAGTGAGAAATAAAAGAATATATGCAAAGATTCAAAACTGAGAAATAACAAAAGGAAGCAAGAAAATAAAAATCGATAAGCAAATTTTAATTAAATGCTGTTCTTATGAGAAGCACTTTAGAGAAACTAACCTGGGAAATCATTCCAATCACGATAAGCCGTCCATAAACTGCCAAAGCCTTCAAGCAAAGATTAAACATGTCACCACCAACAGATTCATAAATGATGTCAAAACCTTTGGGAAACTCCTCCTTGAACACCTGGCAGAAACAAATCATGATCATTATCTATACAAGCACTTAAATGTTAAGAGAGAGAAGAAATCACTGCAGAGTTTTAAGTATCAAAGGATCCTAGTTCTTGTAGCTAAGTAAGACCATTTGATGGGACAACGAATTTGGAAAGTGAACAAGCAATCCTGAAATAAAAGCACTTAAGTTTACATGACGTAATTTCAAAGAGGCTTGGTCAAGAAGGAAAAAATGTGTAGCTGAACTTTTGAACTCAGAAATAAAATGAAACCTTAGCCAAAGCTTAAATTTGTAATCATTGAAGGACATGTACATCTACATCTGCAGACATGCACGTTAAATACAAACAATTACTCTTAGAAGCCTACAAAAAGATCCATCACTAATCCAAGCAGACCCTATCAATGTCATTGCCTAAATCAATTAACTCTCCGAACAACAAATGAAATCATTGGTGATCCCAGCATCCAAATCCTCTCATGTATGCAACAAAGAGAAGAAATGAAAACCAAAACAAATATTACACACGTACAGTTTTAATGTCTTCAGCTTTGTAGTTTATGACTCGATCAACTCCCAGTTCTTTCAAAAGCTGGGCCTTATGCTCACCTCCACAAGTAGCAACCACAGTATTTCCTGCTAATTTTGCGAGCTGCAGAAATTTTCACATTAACGACATGAGATGACAATTCACAAGGCAAACCGTGAAAAAGAAGGGATAATAAATCTCATCTACAAAGAGAAGTTATGTCATACAAACTGCAACAGCAGCACAACAAATATTGTCCACTCTCAATTTCCACAAATAGATGTAACCATATAAAAGTTATCATAATAATATTTTCCCAGATATCAGACCGAGTGTGCAATTCCTGGATAAAAAGGCGCTGTCTAATTTTGAAAATAAAAGTTTAAATCAAAAGCGACACCTTAAAATTAAAATTCAACTTTTTTAATTCACACTCAAAGTAGCCCATATCCAGTAAGGTGTTTATCAAATACCCAGTAATTCCCTTAGTTACAGTTCCGACTTCCGACGTCCAATCAAAAAAGTTATAGTTCAATCTTTTTATTTGACTGGGAATCCTTTGCTCAGAAGCCTGCTGATAGATGCCATGCCTACTGAGATAATAACATTATGTATCTAACACAATAAGATAATTACACTGAAGAACAACTAAAATATTTCACCAGTGAGGCAGTCATTAATATAGCAGAGAGCTTTATGAAAATAACTGAAAATTCATCAAAACTATATAAAATACATAGGGAGAGGGTTATCCTTGTATTTGAAAATAAACCTGGACTGCAAATTGCCCAGTCCCCCCAGCAGCAGCTGTAACAAGCACCTTTTTTCCAGATGCCGGTCCTGCCTGAAAAGACCAGAATAAAGAATTATTGTTGGAAGAAGTAAGATATAATTCTGAATGAAGGATTTAAGAGATGCTAAGTGATACACAAAACGTAAGGATATAGTGAATAAAGTTTAAAACATATAATTAAAAAAATATATGTTTGTGAAATATAATCTCAAAAGAAAAAATCAGCTTAAAATGTATTTCTGCCTGTGAATGAAAAGTGTGGATGCTTGGATAAGTCATCACTTATATTTGACAAGTATCAGGCATTACCTGTTCCAGAGCAATTGAAGCTGTAAGCCCTGAAGTAAGCATGGCAACAACTTCTGGATCTGGTCTTGCCACAGGAAGAATGTGTTTAGAAGGTACCTATTCATAGTATTTATCCATCATTGACAAATAAAATATAGCAATTCTAGGATTAATTAATATGGAATCTTAAAATAAATTTATGAAATTGATTAAGAAAGCTACTTCCGCAGGATACCAGAAACAATGCTTTCAAGGAGAGTGTACCATTGTAAATTCAGCATAACTCCCAAAAGTCATGATGGCAGCAGGAGTGCCAACTTTCACGTTTTTGACAGAGTCACCAACTGCTGCAATTAGTCCTACTGCCTGCAAAGTAAATCATAAGCAGCATAACATGATTGGTCGAGCAAATCGGCGTATCTGAATTAAACAATTACACCATAAGTTTATAATATTATTGTCATGCACCTCAAAGCCAGCGTCAAATGGAAGACGAGAGCCAATGTCATTACCGTCAGAGAAATAACGACCTGAGCTGAAATTAACCTGTCCATAAATCCACAACCTATCATTGTTAAGCATGCAGACATACACATGTATAAATGCATATAAAACAAGTGAGAGAGAGGGGGAGAGAGAGAGAGAGCTATTTATATAAAAAATGATTTTCCCAAAAGGAGGCAAAAATGGCAAGTAATATTCTCCAACATTTTGACGTTTGGTAAGATATAGTGAACATAAAGACAAAAGATCAGACCCATAAGATGCCTTTTCTTTCCTAGTTTCCCAACCCCTTGCCAATTTTGTAAACCAACAGACGTCCTCCGACTTGTAATTAACATTTTTCAAAACATTTACCATCTCCAGGTCACACACACACACACACACACACACACACACACACACGTGTGAGAGAGTCCTCATCTACTGAGGGAGCGCTTGTTTCAATAAAGTGAGGACCGCTTTAAAAGACCAAAAAGAACAAACTCCAATGCACTAAAAGACAAAAACCATTGCATTGAAGTTCATGTTTTTCTTGTCTTTTAGCTTAAGGAAAACGTAGATGGACATTTATTATTTTCTAGTGTCATAGACTTACGTCACTAGCATTTACACCAGCATAAATTATTTTCACAAGAACGTGATTTGGTTTGATCGGCAATCTCAACGGAGCACGAACTTTGATAGTTGCATCGCGAAAATTATGATTCAAGGTATGAACAACTCTGAAGAACAAAATAAAATTAACTTGTCAGCTACTATCAAGTACTAATAATCAAATCAAAGAACCAAGAGTATGAGTACTGCACATGCAGTAATTAAGCACACTGCTTTCATATTGTTTCAGCCATTCATATACTATTTCACACACCTTAACTCTATTTTATTAAAATATATAGAATTTTGGAATCGGTAACCTTTAACATTCACTTATGTCTCAACTGATAAATCCTCCTGATTCAACTTAACAAAAATTCGTTCATCAAAGATGTATTAAGTCATTCAGAATGGGAGGATCCAAGCCATGCAAAGAATTTCTGAGTTTACTGGAAGAGAAAACCATTGACATTAAGATCTCTGGCCTATCACATAAGCAGAAACCTGAGCTTTAATTATAAAGAGAGACCTGAAACTAAGCCACTCATATACAGGAGACCAGTCAGCCATCTTGATGAAGTACAAGCTCCACCACATTCAAATCATGTCTCAATAAGTTTAAAAAAAAAATCAAATCAAATGATACTCCAATTTAAAAAAAATAAATAAATAAATAAAAACTCTTCACACATTGAATTGAGATCTTAGGTTATTGGTATGCCAACTTCAGATCACCCTACACTTTCACATTGCCAGACCAAATGAAAAACTAAATATTGCCAGAAATTATAGTTAAATTTCCATCACCAGCCACCGAAAGAGTACAGAAGTTTGACATAACTCACAATTTCTCAAAACTTTCAGGAAGTTGGACATTCAGATTCAAAGGAACCTGTGATGAGGATCTTTTCATGGAACCTGAAGAGCGCACCAAGTATTTTGCTTCTTCTTCAGAGGTGGGCCAATACTCCATGCCTCTGCGATTTGTAATCCATAGGCATGATCCAGCTTTACTCTCGTCAGTAATAAGCTCAAAAGCACCTAAAAGAAAAGATATTTGGAATATCAGATAATAGTTTCAAAACAAAGGGGCAGGGGAGGCTAAAAGGTTAAATGAGCATTGATCTCATGTGTTCATTTTTTTTCCTTTTTTCCCTCAAAATGTATTTTAGTAAAATTTAATTGGCATCAATTGTTTTCTTATAGTTAACAAATAATGTATCTGGCATTCCAGTACACATCCAAACAACGATAAAGTGCATAAAGTTGACAACCTGCAGGGGTCTAATGAAATTGCAAGCCAGATTTATTCATCCTTCTTCTCAAGAAAAAGGAATAAAAGAGAAAGAAAAAGGTATATTCACTCTGCACCTGAAGCTGATATTTTTTGTACCCAGCAAGAGTAATTTAAGTTCATTTTAATGAGTCTTTATTGTTCAGATTTCAGACAATTCAAGCCTTACAATTTTCCACTGCATAAGGATGTTGTACTAGAGACTTCTCATAAATTTTGGAATAGCAAAGTAACTCGAACTATTAGTGCCACATCAGATTTAAACATTTGAAGAGTAATACCTTTCACTACCATTTCCATAGGTACAAAGCCCCCCATCAGATCAATAAATTTGGAGGCCACCTTTAATCCCATCTCAGTTTGAACAAACTGCAAACAAGAATTCACAGTGAAACTAGTTCAGACTGGCCCATTTTCAAAATGTTGGCTAAATATCACACTAGAGGACATCCGGAATGCTTCAAATGGAATAATACCTCAGGGCAAAGCACATTGATGCGAATTCCCTTGCGTTTGTAGGGAGTAAGTGATCTAGTAAATAAAACAACACCGCCTATGGGGAAAAAAAATTGTTACAAGAATCAAATTCTACATTACAAAAAGATACTTGTGCATGTGTAGGTATCTTTCCTTTTCTAACTGACATCAAATGAACATAAGGTAATCTAAATGAGTGCCCGAAATAAAATCAGTGACACAATGTAGTACAACCATCAAACCTTTGGAAGCAGAGTAGATAGGATCATTGTACATTGGATAAAGACCTGCAGAAGATCCCATATTTATAATCACTCCAGGCTTTTTTGCAGCTTGCATAATTCCAATCTGCTATGATAAAATGTACTCATAATCACCACTCACTCTCTTCCAAATAGCAAATTAAAAGTACAAACATAAATCCATCTCTTGAAACTTTTAACATCTTGAAGTTGTGAAGTACATTCTTTTGTTCCGCAACGTATGAGGAGAGTGCAACTTATCAAACATACGTTGTGCAGTTAGCTTATAGACAATCATGCACACCCAAAAATGGGGAAAAAAATCCTCTAAAATTTGCTAATGGCAGCAGGCAAAGCATTACCAGAAAAAGAATCCACTTTGTATATCAAAAAAATTCACACAATAATTACTTACTTTGTGAATGGGCTATAGTTAGAAGTTTTTTGAATCACATGGATAATTTATGTGGCCTGGGGACATCTTAAGGCTGTACTAAACTCTGACATTAACAGCTTATCAAGAAGTGTTCAACAGATATTAACCTCATCAACAATGTCAAACAAACCATGGCAATAAGTTGAGTAAGAGCAACCAATAAGTTAAGTAAACCATGAAGGGAAGTCAAATTTTAAGCATACAGCTTTCTGAGTGCAATCAATAACTGCAATCAAGTTCACATCAAGAGTGAATCTCCATGAACGTGTGCCATCAGTTTGATCCTTTTGGAATGGAATAGGATTACTTATCCCAGCACTGTTGATACATATATCCAATCCTCCATATGTAGCTACGTGCTTCTCAAAAGCAGCAGCTGTATCTCCTGTTCATTGAATATGATGAATACACATAACTATCTGAAAACATAAGTTGCACGTTGAGGGGAACAAGAAGAAAACATGTCCAGTAATTGATGCTCTTTACTATCAATAAGTGAGATGCAAATCTGTTTGATGGATTACTTGTAAAATTATCTAGTAACAATACAAGAAATGATTGGATATGCAAATTCTTGCAAAGCAACGCCATATTAAGTTAAAAAAAATGTTCTGTTTCCGATTAAAACCTCAACATAATACAACAGATAAGTAAATAACTAAAATATGTAATATAAAAATCGTTAAAATTCATTTTTCGAAATCCCCTCTTTCACAGCCTCAGAAAAGCCAATGCAAACTATGAACTAGGAAAAGTGAAAAAGTACAAAACAAGAACAGTCCGGTGTCAACAAATAAGTAAATATAAGCAAACTTACTTGTGTTGGCCACATCACATCTTATAAACATAGCAGATGGAAATCCTAAGTTTGAATGAAACTTGGCATTCTCTTTTTCAACAAGCGCTGCAACTTCCTTTCCCTTTTCTTCAGAGAAATCAACAACTGTCACAAAGACTCCCTTCCCTGCAAGAGCTAAACTCAGAGCTCTACCTGCAAAATATACACCAGCATTGACAAAATCAGCAAATTATATACCATCCGTCACAACAATTCAAATTTCAATAACTTCCCTTAAATATGAATAAAATCATTTTAGGCTATCTTCAGAAGCCTCCGATTGATGAGAGTAACTACTAACTACTCATAGGACATATCGTATACAAGAAAAATAAGCATATACTGGATTATTAATGATTAGAAAATCCCAAAAACACAAACCCAGATTCTAGAATATCCAAAGGATCTAAATTTCAATAAGAAACAACCAAAGACACAACACCACCTATCAAGTGCTAAACAAAACACAATCAATACACAAACACGAACCCAGTATAGGAATCAGAATTGGGTACTTAAATGCAAGAAAAAGAAAATTAAAAGTCTCGAAGTTTTTACCAATCCCGGATGCACCGCCGGTGACCAAAGCTGATAAGCCCGGCTTGAGCTCCATTTTATGAACAAGCAGAGAGTCAAAGGGAAGCGATTAAACTACTCGGCTAAGAGTTTTCTTATGTGAGCGGGCTTTTACTGTCCCTTTTTCCGTGTATTTATTTGAACACGCTGAAATTTGTTGTTACTCTAAATTGCCAAACGAAGGGGTGATGTTATCAAGACGGCTTCCCATATCTCTCGCCGGCCCACAATTTGCGCCGCACTGGGGTCACCTCATTTTCCGTATTTGTTTGTTTACACGTGCAAATAATTTGATGATTCTTTCCTTTAAAGGCAGAACCGGGGTTTTTAATTAAATATGCCTTAAAAATAGAGTATTTAGTTAAATATACCCCATACTTAAAAATTATTTAAATATGTCTTTGTATGTGGTACATTGTCTAAAATGTCCCTAAAGAAAAATATAAAACACACACAATTCACAACACTCTTTACTTCACTCTTTAACTCCACATAACAAAAACTCACACTACACTCAAAATCGAAAATCACTCATAAACAGCTAATGCACTGAGATTTTTGTTTGCAGCTGGGTGTATTATTCATCCCATGAATAAGGTATTTGAAACTTTTTATTTTTTATTTTGAGCTATCTATTCAATTTGTTGACATTATATTATTTTTAGGGTTTTATTTGGTTTGTGATAAACACTAAAGCAACTCATATTTTCATTGCATTTGCATCATATGACTGTTATTTGATGGATTTTATAACTACATTCGTTAAAACCTAAAGTTGTTGTCAAATTTTTTTCTGCACCCGACATACACGACAGCTGTCGTGTATGTATGTATTTACGCGACTGTAGTCGTGAAAATGTGCAAAAAAAATTCAATTATTATGACACCTTATCATTCTATTGGTTCAAAAAATATATATTTTTCACTATATATATCATTTTACTATTACTGGACTATAGTCGTGTGTGTTAATAAGTTACACGACTACTAGTGTGTACGTATAAATTTACATACTATAATTGTATATATATGTAAAATGTTCCAATTGGTATGAGATCCCAACATTTTTTTAAGAAGAAATACGTCCTTTGATTATTTACTGAGTCATGTATTTTTGCAACTTACACGACTTCTGTCATGTATGTATAAATTTACACGACAACAATCGTGCAAGTTTGAAAGATATAGTAGTTGTTATGACACTTAGCATTCTGTTAGTACAAATATTACAATTATATTTTATTAAATACATCATCTGACTGTTTACAGAACTATAGTTGTGTATTTTAGCAAGTTACACAACTATTGTCATGTAAACTATCAATTACACGACGTCAGTTGTGTAAATAGGCAGACAGATCCACACTCCATTATAAATCTTGTTTGATTTTATTTTTGTATTTGTTGTATAATCAACTGTTGTATTATTACAGGAAATGACTTCAGTACGTGTGCCTATTATGTTTTGTGGTGAATGGATTGAGCAAAACGACCATTATAGGTTTAATGGTACGGAGGCAAGAGGGATCATGGTGCCCCGTTCTACAACGTATGCACAATTGATAGAAAAAGTATCTCGGGTTATTTGTATTGATATTTCTGAATTTGATATTGAAATGAAGTTCAAGCTCAAAACATTCGATCCAATGCCGCCCGTCCCAATTATGAATGATGATGATGTAGATTATTTTCTAGAGGAAACAATTAGTGGAGCTGAGTTGAAGATTCCTCTTTGCATTACCTACCAAAGAAAACAGATTTTGGTTACCCCTATTACTCATGTGGACCCTAATTTCGGGCCAGATAGATGTCCAGAAGAACATGTTGAGCCATATGTTGAAGGTGAATGTTTAAGTCCAAATAATTTTGTTGCTGAAGATCAATCAATATTCGAATTTGTTCCTGAAACACAACCCAATGATAGAAGGTCAAATGAGGAAAATGTGAATGTTATTGTTCATGATGATGTTGATGGGATAACAGTTAGTGATCCAACACTGGGGAATGTAGCACATTCCAATAATAGATATATGCCTAGAGTTAATTTGTTTACATGCAGCAGTTCATTCGACACTGATAACTCACATTCTAATACTATTAACTTGCCATCTACGGAAATTGTTGGTGATAGTGATTGGTTAATGGGAAAAAAATTGTTTAGTTCGAAAGAAGAGTTGCAACAAGTGCTTTTTATGGAAGCTCTAAGGAAAAATTTTAAGTTTAAAACCTTCAAGTCGGGGAAGAATATTCTTGTTGTTAAGTGTGTTGACGATACTTGTAAGTGGCGACTTCGTGCTCTGAAGTTTGGGAGTTTGAATATGTTTAAAATCACAAAGTACTACAGTGTCCATAGTTGTGCACTTGATGTCCGTAAGAGAGATCATCGTCATGCTTCATTTAAACTTATCGGACATAAGATTTGTCATAAGTTTGATGGTGCTTCATCCTCATATAGGCCTGGTGATATCAAAGAAGATTTTCAGAAACAGTTTGGGTATGAAATAAGTTATCACAAGGCATGGAAAGCAAGAGAATATGCAATGGAGAAAGTTAGAGGCACGCCTGAGGATTCATTCAAGTTACTCCCTTTATACATGGAAATGTTAAAGAAGAAAAATTCGGGCACCTGCACGTTTCTTGAAGTTGACAATGCAAATAACTTTAAATATTTTTTTATGGCAATTGGGGGTTGTATACATGGATTTATTTCATCAATAAGGCCAGTCATTGCAATTGATGGCACGTTCTTGAAGGGAAAATTTAAAGGAACTTTGTTCATTGCGACAGCACTTGATGGTAACAATCAACTTTATCCTGTTGCATTTGGTGTTGGTGACAGTGAGAATGATGCATCATGGGGATGGTTTCTAATGAAGTTAAAAGTAGCAATAGGTGAAGTTTCTAATTTGGTTTTCATTTCTGATAGGCACCCAAGTATCCAAAAGAATGTTAACATCGCATTCCCAAATGCTGCATATGGTATTTGTACGCACCATTTAAAGCAAAACTTACGAGCTAAGTTTAAAGAAATCGAGGTATGTGCAATTGTTGAACTAGCTGCAAAAGCTTATCGACCACAACATTTTAATTACTTTATGAATGAGATACAAAAGGTCGATGAAAGAGTTGTTAAATATCTTCAAGATGCAGGGTATGAGAAGTGGGCTCGTTGTCATTTTGATGGGTTGCGTTATAGTATTATGACAACAAACATAGCAGAATCCATGAATTCTGTTCTTAAAAACCCCCGACAGTTGCCCATTCACAAGTTATTGGATTCGATCATTGATAAGCTACGGGAGTGGTTTTGTGATAGGCGAGAAGAGGCAGTTAATTGTCATACTCGACTTACAAAATGGGCTGAAAAAGAGTTGTTAACAAAATCTGAGAATTCTCGTACATATAAAGTGGTGACACTAAATATGTATGAGTTTATTGTTAAAGATGGTGACCTTAATGGTCATGTCAACATTCTTGACAAGACATACAGTTGTCGGGAATTTCAACTCGATCAACTACCTTGTGAACATGCATTAGCTGTTTGTAGGTATCGAGAAACATTGTCTGTATATGACATGTGTTCTCGTTACTATTCCAGTGAAGCATGGGTTGCAGCATACGCAGAAACAATATATCCTGTTGGCACAGAAGAAGAATGGGAGGTTTCAGAAGAAGTGTAAAGTAATGAGGTTTTGCCCCCTGTGGAAAAACGGAAAAAGGGTCGGCCACAAAAAATTAGGATACCATCACAAGGCGAAGAGAAGTTGCGCCGTAAGTGTGGTAGGTGTGGTTCTCGAGGACATAATCGACTGACTTGCAGTGCACCAATCCCACTGTCTAACAATGAGCCCGTAGTTAGACCAAATGAAACATAAACAAGCACATGTACTACTATGAACCTTATATACTTGTTATTTTTTGTTGTTTTTATTTTTTTAATATCTTTCATATTTAATGATAAATTTCTACCTTTTTGTTTCGCAGATGAATAACCGTGTTTGTGTGGCTTTATAAGAATAAGTATTGAAGGGAGGTGACCAGATGCTTATAAAATATGGACCGCGTTTTTGGGTTGAATATGCCAAAAATTTATGATGAATGTTAAACAACTTCTATTGTATTACGACTTATTTATGTAGTTAGTGTCATTTATTTGAAGTTTGATATGTTTAAAATCTATATTGATTGTGTCATTAATATAATTAATGATTGAAAAGAGTTTTTATTCTGTGCACATACCCGAGGACAATCATGTATTTTGGCTATTACAGAACTGGTCATATTTATTTCTAAATACTCGACTACAGTCGTGTATCTGTGCAAATACCCGACTGCAGTCGTGTATTTTGTCACAGAGAGCTTGTCATGTTGATTTCTAAATACCCGATTGTAGTCGTGTATCTGTGCAAATACCCGACTGCAGTCGAGTATTTTGTCACAGAGAGCTTGTCATGTTGATTTCTAAATACCCGACTGTAGTCGTGTATCTGTGCAAATACCCGACTGCAGTCGAGTATTTTGTCACAGAGAGCTTGTCATGTTGATTTCTAAATACCCGACAGCAGTCGTGTATCTGTACATAAACTCGACTGCAGTCGTGTATTTTGTTACAGTGTATTCCCTGTGCATATATGGCAATCCTGTTATATATCACATAGATTGTACAAACTATCTTATCTATCATTAATATAATTAACAAAGAAATAAAATATATTAATGTTGTCAATTGTCTTTAATGACATCAAATATCAACAACATACTCGTCATAACTATTACATTTCATAGTCCAAAAAATGACACTACAAAGTTTTTTTCCATGACCTATGCCTAAATAATTTTACAGCCAAGGCTTGTCGAAATTGTGTAACATGATCTTGTTGGCAATATGAATTAACATCAAGTCCATGGGCTAGGACCTCCAAGTACCGCAACAAAAATGCTCCACAATCGCCACTAAAAAAATTCATATAAATCAATTGTTAAAAAGAAATCATTCTTATTATTATGTTCAAAACACATTATATATATAGTACATACCCTGATTTTTGTTGCGGGATGTCACGCACTCGCACGATGGGCCAAGGAATTTTTGATATAACCTCACTACAGTTTGGATGTGTTTCGTGATATTCTATCTTTTGAAGTACTAGAGGTATCATGTCTGCAACAGGCAGCAATTGTCTCACCAAAACTGAATCCTTTGTTAAATCTATCATAGAGTCATAAATAGAAATCTTGCCCCCAAGTATATCCTCCACACCGAGAACCCAATGATCATTCATGAATATTGGCAAATACACCTACGAAATACAGACAATATTCTTAACAAGTAACGGCAAATATATCTACGAAATGCAGTAACTGTTTGTATCTACTTGCAGTGCATATGATAATGTGTTTAACTAAACATAAAATGTGAAACTTACAGTGGAAATATTTTTTCAAGGAGTGGCACAATCCAACTTTGCACCATTAGCATAATCAATGCAGTAACAATCCTTTTCCCACACCCTATCTGGGTCTCCCAGATACACCTTGTGTCTGTCTCTCAAATTATTCTAGAAAATTTAACAATAATATATTAGCTGTTATTATTCTAAGAAGTTAAGGAGTAGGCTACAGAAAAATGACTATACCAGAAAATTACTGTCCATAATGGCACAAGCTTGTCCATTCCGAGTCGGAGCCTTGGATATTTCTTTCCTTAAGTAGTAGCAGCCAATGTCGATGTGCTAAACATAAAGGGTGAAATAAGTAAAAAAAATTACAAATATTTATCGTAATAATCACAACAAATTTTATGACTTACGAGATTAGACAGCCACATGTCCGGTGTGTATAATTTACGGAAAAATTCACGGTTAACCTCCATAAGAGTCAAATCAATATATTTACTGCATATAATCAATTATAAAGTTAGTAAAACTATTAAACAAACATACAGTATAATTATCTGGAGTTAAAAAAAATTAATATCATAATATAAGATAACTCACGGCTCTGTTTTATCATTTTTATTGTTCATCCATCGCTGCAGCTCCAATAACTCCTCTTCGAGTATAAGGGGACACACTTCGAAGCTCTTTGTCTCTTGAGGATGCACCTCAACATCTGTCGTCTCTCGCGGCTTCTTTAAAGGATTAGTGTACGGTGTCCGTAAATAAGTGGAAGTTTTCATATCCTTTCTCTTCCGTAAATTGTACACAAATCTACAATCTTTTTCTTGCGTTGAGACGATAATAGGATCCCCCTCTGTACCATGCAAATCATCTGGCGTCATCATGTCTGCAGCTCTTTCTGTACTACAAATATTGACAAGCGTCTCCAAGATTGTTGCATAGGTGACTAACCCGATGCGACGTCCATGGGATCGTTCATAGGCTGTAGACATAACAACCAAATTGTTAGCTAATTAAATAAACATATATATTAAATGAAAAATATTAATATTTTTATATATCAAACCTTAAAATCAACCCCCTGAGGTTCTGAGGTTGAAGACTCCTCAAGTAACTGAATAAGCCTACTCAATTTATTGTCGATCACGTTAATATGATCGATTTTCCCCTCAATGTTATCAATCTTTGTGTCCATATTCTTCATAGTACATCTTGGCAATATTTTCTTCAATGTTTTGAATGCGACAACCAAGATGAGTAACCTTTTCCTCGAGAATAGAACCATCAAACGCACGGGAGGCATGTTGAGATGGACCACCCTGACATGTATAAAAAGTTTCAAAATATTATATTAGCCTTGATGTAGTCGTGTACAGTCATGTAAGGTATCCATTACACAACCACAGTCGAGTGAAGTATTTATTACCCGACTGTGGTCGTGTATAGTAGAAAATGAAGTAGTCTATCAAAAATATTGAAGCAAATATATATTTTCGAGGACTGAGAAATACAAATAATCATAAACTAAAATCATTTGACTCAATAGAAAATGAAACAAATATTACAACAACAAAGCAATCAAATCAAAAGTTCCAAAGTCGATGCTCATAAATAGGCTGCAACTTAGTATTTTGTTTACTAAGTAATGAACTTATTGGATAATAAATAAGTTACTATCGCAGTATTTTGTTACTTACTCCCTTCATAACAGATATGCATAAATAGTAAACAATTTATGGCATAAATTACAGCATAGTTTAATAGAACAGTGACTTACCTTTTTTTTTATGACCTCAGCTGGTATTGATGTTGATTTATTTAAATGTTCTGGAGGCAATGTTCTTGGACCACTGGAGGTGGGTGCACCATCTGAATCACTATCATCAGGAAAACCATCAAAACTATTTAACTCACTATCATGTGATTCATTATCTTCATGTGAAGGATTTTCTTCTGCATGACTATCTGACTCAATAGCATTATCATTCTCTTCACCGATCTCTTCAAGCCACTCATCTTCACTAAAATAGCTTATGTAATGCTTATTTGCCTCGACATCTCTGGTAGCATGTAATTTTTCTATGAAAACCATCCTGGAGGCTTTTTTATTCAATACATTCATTTGAATCTCTTCAAACTCTTTAGACTTTGTTGATTTCCATCTCAAAATCCTTGGAAATAAATCACCATAACGCTTTGCACATTTATCACCGATGACGGAAACTGCTTCATATGCCCACACCTGTATAATCATTGACACAATTTATTTTCAGCAAAAAAATTGGTAAATTCTAAATAGAAAGATAATACTCAATAAGCGATTAATAAATTAGTTTAGTTTTGTTACCATAAAAGCATGAGGGAAACCATGTACACTATACGTTGCTCCCTTGTATTTAGAATCCGCAGTTGACTTCTTCTTAGGCTTCGCTACACGCTCTGCAACGCCTTTTCTCAAACTATCAATGGTCATCTTGAAAGAAATGCGTCCCCAAGGAAATTCATTAAACTCGGTAAAATTGTCCACAAGGAGTACATTAGTTTCATTTATATGATTTCTATTCTCCTTTCCAAGTAACACGGACTCAACAAAATACAACATGGCTAGCTTGACCATTTTCATGTCATCAGTTGACTTAGCCTGCAAGAACTTTGTACGAAGTTCTTGTGTTGTGATTGCACAATTTCCATCTAGGAACTCATCAACTATTGTGTAATCATCATCATTATTTTCAGTATCGGGCTCATACGATGGACTGCAATCTAAGCCTGTCACCAAGGCAAACTCCTCCAATGAAAATCGAATATTTTTTCGTCCGATCCTAAACCACATTGCATTTTCATCTGATTTTACTTCTCTCAATAATATGCTGTGGAGTAACTGAGCAGAAAACTTTAACTCTTTCACATCCAAAAAATGACCGAAACAAGAACGCCTGAAAATATTTTTCTGCGCCTCAGAGAGTTTATCTTTAATGTCCTTCACTGCCTGTAGTGATGATCGATTTGAAATCTTTGCTTTGAAGTATTCAGATTCCTTGATCTTCGGTTCCATCTGCATAAATACAAAAACATTTATCAATCAATATATAAAATGATTGAAAAGTTACATAATAATATATTTTAAACCAATCATAAAAATTACACGACATACTAGTCGAGTAAATCATTCATTACACGACTACAGTCGAGTAAATCATTCATTACACGACTACAGTTGAGTAAATCATTCATTACACGACTACAGTCGAGTAAAACATGCATTGATCTACAGTCTACTATATAAACTATAGATTTTTTGTAACATTGGAAATACAGTGTTCATACCCAACGCATGTCCAGTGAAGAATTCTTTACAAACTACAGTCCAGTAAAGAACTAATTATGCGAATATAGTGGAGTAAAATGTTCATACCCGACTGCTGTCGAGTAAAGTATTCATTCACACAACAACAGTCATGTAAAGAATTCTTTACTCGACAGCAGTTGTGTATGAAATTCTTTACTCGACAGGTAAAGAAATTCTTTACACGACAGCAGTTGTGTAAAGAATTCTTTACACGACTTCAGGGTAAAAGTTAGGTAAATAAATGCTTTACACAACTGCATTGGAGAATTCTTTACACGACTCCATAGTAAAAGTCATGTAAAGAAATTCTTTACACAACTGCATTGGAGGTTAGATTATAATAACTAAAAAAAGGAAATTGAGCTGCAAATCACAACCATAGACTACACATAGTATAATACAATTAATTAAACGAAATCAATAAAAAAATATAAACAAATTAATTGGTGAGATGTATCAACAGTGAACTGTTCAGCTCCTGAATCAACTTTAGTTATGGCTATTTTATGTGATTTCAGCATTGAAGTATTTGCAGGTACTATACAGAGGCGTCTCAGTTCTCATATTGTGATTTCAACATTGAAGTACTTCTCAATTTCAAAATACTGGTAACAGAAACACATTTTGGCAGTAAAACATTTTTCCTGACAAATTTGTAAACCACAAGTTATTCCTCTTTTTCTCTTTTCTAATCTAACATTATTAATCAAATAAATTGCAATTAATTTGTTCAATGACTTTATCACAGCTTCATGAACTAATTTCAAGACAACTCCTAGTCTTAGTTCTCAACTGTAAGTATTGAAGTTGGGTTGATTATTTCTCGATAGAAATGACACCAAATTCGAAATTGATGTGCATTTTATATGCGTAATTTGCCCAAAAAGAATTAAAGATTCAAGAACCTTGCAAGGAGAGAAAGTTGTTGTGTGTACAAATGTGGTCCACTTAAATAAAAATGAAATTATGGAGACAAACAAAACAACAAAATGTACACGTTGCCATCTGCATTCACTCAAAACTCAATTCACTTAACCGGGCCATATACTCCTCATGGATGGAAAGTAAAATCTTAGTCCCACCTAACATTTCCACAGATATTAAATTGATAAATTACCTTCAATTTTTCTCGTTTTACTTATTTTGCCGCGTTTCGATGAGAGTGCAGAAGAGTTGTTGTAAAATGGAAGATGAGACGCTGAAGGAGAGTGGGGGAATTGCAGCTACTGGTTTGCACAAAAGCACCGTCGATTTACTTGTTTTGCTGCGTTTCGGCTAGAGCGTGTAGAAGAATTGTTGTAAAATTACAGGGATTTGTAAAATGGTAAAAAGAGAAATCCAGAAGAAGGGTTGAAGGAGACGTTGTTCTGTTCGTGAGAGAATTGGGGGTTTTGTTAATTGGTTGTGGTAGTTTGGTTGATTTAGGTTTTTCATTAGGTTAATTTTGTAACTGCACATAAAAAAAAGCATATACAGATAATTTTTAAGTATGGGGGTATTTTTAGACAAATACCCTATTTTTGGGGTATACCACAGACAAATCCCTGGGCAGAACCAGACAGTGTCACAGTGACAAGTACGTTTCGTCATCTAGCCTCTAACCATTAACCAACATCCGCTAAACAAATACCAGTAGATTACACAAGAAATATTATTAATTCGAGAACAAGAATAATCCTCATTTTCCCTAATTGTTTGTTTATACTTGTAAATAGTTTGATGTTGTTTCCTTCAACGTCGGCTTTAATACCAAATGTGTGCTCTCCCTTATTCTTCCGGGACACGTGTAATCATCCCATTTGATGTGTAAGTAACATAATCTGTAAAGCTCCCAGGCCCAGCTATATAATTATTTGGATTGGAACGCCACCTTATAGTTGTACTTATTTGATCTTGTTGGAGTTGTCAGTATTTTTGTCTAGACATGTTTTGGACTTTTCTTTATCTCATTTGGCATATCTGTGTAACGTGACTTGAAATAGGTTTTGGTATTGTTGATTTTAGTAAGTAGGGTAATCTTAATTAAAATAAGTATCTCTAAAGGAAAATTTAATTGGTTGGTCTCTTGCCATTGACTGCAGAAGTTAATTAAGGGTGCGTTTTGGCAGCTTGCGTTGCACTGAATTTTGCATTGGATTAATATATTATTCTTGTACTAATCTATATTTACCATTTGGCTACAATTTCTGATTGCATTGAAAGATTTCTTTTTTTTTTTTTTAATTACATGAGACTAATGCTCATATTACAATTCATATTATATGAGATTTACAACTAATATTTACAATCAGATAATTACTAGACCTAATTTATATTAATTCTTATATAACACTGCCTAGATTTTTACCCTCTCTAATATTCGAGTTTCGAAAGGGGGTAGACTGCCTTCACTTAATAATTAAGGAAGAAAATAAACCCCTACATGCGTTGCGGAGGCTCAAACCGCTGCGCTCACAGTTATGAGTGCAAGGTTCTGGCCACTGGGCTAAGGCCCAGTTGGTTGCATTGAAAGATTTCTGATTGCATTGAAAGGTGTACAAAATTAACCCATGAGCGGTAGAGTTTAGGGTGTATTGCATTAAAACATTATTCACATTTTAAATATATTTATTTAACTTTTATTTTTATTTATTAAATGTTAATTTATGGTTAGATTTAAATAAAAAAATTTAATTTAAGCAATTATATAATAAATTAATAAACCTAAATATTCAATAACTAAATGATAATGCATTATTTTACATTCATTACATGAAATCATTTTAATTATTTTACATTAAACATGTAAAAAGTATTTTAATTTTATTTAATCATTTATTATTTATTAAAATGCTAAATTGAAAAAAAAATTAATTAAACAATTATATTCGACATTAATAAATAAAAATAAATTTATATTTTGATATTATATTGTTTTATAATATTTTTTAACTTATATTATATTATACAATTATATAGTATTATATTTTTACAATATAATATTGAAGTATACTGTATTATATATATAATGTTATTAAAAATATAATAGAATATTGTAACATTTTATTTTTTTAATAAAAAGCATATTATCAAATCATTTTTATATTCTAAAAATTAATATATAAAAACATTTATTTCATATTTAGTTTAAAAATTATTAATAAAATCCTAAAATATTAATAAATTTAAATAATATTAATTTAAATTTTACTATTAATATAGAATAGTATTATTTTATATAAGACAGTCAATACCATACTAAACATTATATTACAACTTAATATAATGCATCCTAGTGCTACACGACATAGTGCAATGCAAATAATATAATGTCATATAATACAATGTGTCAAACGTTCTCTAAATGAATACACTTAATCTGAAGTACGGATGGATTGAGTCATTAAGGTTATGCAAGTTGAAAGAAATAAGAAATAAGAACCCAAATAAACTTTAATTTATGCGGATTGATTCAAATTTTCATGTAATTAAATATTCCTTATCATGGGATATTCAACTTTTCAAGCTAAGTTTGTTATCTTTATCCACGTTTATCAGAAGGGTAACTAAACCCAGTCCCAGTAGGTTGATCAACATACAGAAGGTTTGATGCCTGTGAAATAACCAAAGAATTTGTTACATTTCTAGTTAACAAGAAGTTTCGTACTAAAACTTTGCCCACAAATAAACTAAAAATGATAAATAAGCAAAGGAAGAAAACAATATGCATATCAACACCTAAGAACAAAAGCACCCAAGAGTCCATAAAATAATGAAGAGGTGATTAAAAAGGAAGAAAGATACCTTATCCCAACCATGCTCATTCCAAACAAGAGACATATTATCTGCAATACTGAACGGACCATTTTCATAAAATACAGCCAATTCACTACTGCACCCGGGCCCTCCAGTCAACCAGATTACAACAGGATCCTTCTTGCTGTTGCGTGATTCAAAAATGAAGTAAATCATCCTACAAACAAGAACCATGATTGCTCAGTGAAAATTGAAAATAAATAAGATTCACAAAGACTAAAGCAGAAACTCATACACAAGATGCAAAAAAGTATAGAGATCACAGGAGAAAAGTATAGTGGGTGTTGAATACTGGACTGTGTTGCAACACTTCCCATTCTTTATTGGAGATCATTATAATAATGGGAACAAGCAAGATTAGGTGTAATTTTCATTTGTTTTCATCCTTATCATGACATAGCATCATCTATTCATTTTACGTGTTAGCTTATTACTCTTGTTTGTTTGTTTTTTTTTTGTTTTTTTGTTTTTTTTAAGAAAGATTTACTTTCACTAACAAAGCTTTGAAAACAAGTACATAATTTGAGGAGGGAATGATCCCTTCCAAACACAAGAACTTTCACTGCCTAAGGCTATCTTAGCTAGTGCATGAGCAATTGCATTAAGTTAAATAAAATAATAATCTTGTTTTTGACATTTGAGGCGAGTTATATAAATAACAATCCGTTCTTGACATTTGAAGCATACTTGTACCAAGAGCAAAGCTTAAACATTTCAATTTTTGGCTTTTTTATTTTGTTTTTTATTTGTTAGGTTTTATAATCTCAAAATCAAGTATATGTTTGGCATGCAGTATCACATAGTATTAATTTGTGGGCTCACATTAGTTGAAATAATTCCGTATTTGGCAATTAAAATGGATTGCATTGATCAGCATTAACATTAACAAACTAGAGCCCTTAATGTAAAGAGAGAAATCAAACTAAGCCACTCATATAGAGGAGACCAGTCAGCCATCTTGATGAAGAACAAGCTCCATATTCAAATCATGTCTCGATAAGGTAACAAGACAAAAACTCGAATGATACTTGCATAAATTTTTTTTTTAAAAAAAAACACACTCTTCGCATATTAAATTGAGATCTTAGGTTATTGGTATGCCAGCTTCAGCTCCGCTTTCACATAGCCAGACCAAATGAAAAACTAAATATTGCCTGAAATTATAGTCAAATTTCCATCACCAGCCACCGAAAGAGTACAGAAGTTTTGACGTAGCTCACAGTTTCTCAAAACTTTCAGGAACTCGGACATTCAGATTCGAAGGAACCTGAGATGAGAATCTTTTCATGGAACCTGAAGAGCTCACCGAGTATTTTGCTTCTTCTTCAGAGGTGGGCCAATACTCCATGCCTCTCCGATTTGTAATCCATAAGCATGATCCAGCTTTGCTCTCGTCAGTAATAAGCTCAAAAGCACCTAAAAGAAAACATGTTTGGAATATCAGATAAGAGTTTCAAAACAAAGGGGACAAACCTGGAGGGTTCTAATGAAATTGCAAGCCAGATTTATTCGTCCTTCTTCTCAAGAAAAAGTAATAAAAAGAGAAAGAAAGAGGTATATTCACTGTGCACCTGAAGCTGATATTTTTTATACCCAGCAACAGTAATTTAAGTTCATTTTAATGAGTCTTTGTTGTTCAGATTTCAGACAATTCAAGCCTTACGATTTTCCACTGTATAAGGATGTTGTACTAGAGACTTCTCATAAATTTGAAGAGTAATACCTTTCACTACCGTATCCATAGGTACAAAGCCCCCCACCAGATCAATTAATTTGGAGCCCGCCTTTAAGGCCAACTCAGTTTCAACAAACTGCAAACAAGAATTCACAGTGAAACTAGTTGAGACTGACCCGTTTTCAAAATGCTGGCTAAATATCACACTAGAGGACATCCGGAATGCTTCAAATGGAACAATACCTCAGGGCAAAGCACATTGATGCGAATTCCCTTGCTTTTGTAGGGAGTGAGTGATCTAGTAAATAAAACAACACCACCTATGGAAAAAAAAGGAAAGAAAATTGTTATGAGAATCAAATTCTACATTATTTCTTTCCTTTTATAACTGACATCAAATGAACATAAGGTAATCTAAATGAGTGCCCGAAATAAAATCGGTGACACAATGTGGTACAAACATCAAACCTTTGGAAGCAGAGTAGATTGGATCTGTGTAAAATGGATAAAGTCCTGCAGAAGATCCCATATTTATAATCACTCCAGGCTTTTTTGCAGCTTGTATAATTCCAATCTGTTATCATAAAATGTACTCATAATCACCACTCATTCTCTTCCAATTAGCAAATTAAAAGTATAAGCATAAATCCATCTCTTGGAACTTTCAACATCTTGAAGTTGTGAAGTTCTGAGGAGAGTGCAAGTTATCAAACATACGTCATGCAGTTAGCTTCTACACAATCATGCACACCCATAAATGGGGAAAAAAATCCTCTAAAATTTGCTAAATGGCAGCAGGCAGAGGATTACCGGAAAAAGAATCCACTTTGTACATGAAAAAAATTCACACAATAATCACTTACCTTGTGAATGGGCTATAGTTAGAAGTTTTTTGAATTGCATGGATAATTTATGTGGCCTTGGGACATCTTAAGGCTGTACTAAACTCTGACATTAACAGCTTAACATCAAGAAGTGTTCAACAGATATCAACCTTATCAGCAATGCCAAACAAACCATGGCAATAAGTCGAGCAAGAGCAACCAAGTATGAGAGTAAACCATGAAGGCAATTCAAATTTTAAGCATACCGCTTTCTGAGTGCAATCAATAACTGCAACCAAGTTCACATCAACAGTGAATCTCCATGAACGTGTGCCATCAGTTTGATCCTCGTGGAATGGAATGGGATTACTTATGCCAGCACTGTTGATACATATATCCAATCCTCCATATGCAGCTACGTGCTTCTCAAAAGCAGCAGATGTATCCCCTGTTCATCGAATATGATGAATGCACATAACTCTCTTAAAACATAAGTTGCACATTGAGGAGAACAAGAATAAAACAGGCCCAGAAATTGATGCTCTTTACTGTCAAGAAGTGAGACGCAATTCTGTTTGATGGATTACTTGTAAAATCATCAAGTAACAATCCAAGAAATGATTGGATATGCAAATTCATGCTGAGAAGTCAAAATACATAAAAACCAATCGTCTACAAAGCAACGTCATACTAAGTTAAAAAAAAAAAATGTTCTGTTTCCTATTAGAACCTCAACATAATACAACGGATAAGTAAATAACTAAAAAGTGTAATATAAAAATCGTCAAAATTCAGTTTTTGAAATCCTCTTTCACAGCCTGAGAAAAGCCAATGCAAACTCTGAACCAGGAAAAGTGAAAAGCGACAAAATGAGAACAGTGCGGTTTTGACACGTAAGTAAATATAGGCAAACTTACTTGTGTTGGTCACATCACATCTTATAAACATAGCAGATGGAAATCCTAAGTTTGAATGAAACTTGGCATTCTCTTTTTCAACAAGCGCTGCAACTTCGTTTCCCTTTTCTTCAGAGAGATCAACAACTGTCACAAAGACTCCCTTCCCTGCAAGAGCTAGGCTCAAAGCTCTACCTGCAAAATATACACCAGCATTGGCAACATCCGGAAATTATATACCACAACAATTCAAATTTCAGTAACTTCCCTTGAATATGAATAAAATCATTTTAGCCTATCTTCGGAAGCCTCCGATTGATGAGAGTAACTACTAACTACTTATAGGATATATCGTATACGAGAAAAATAAGCGTATACTGGATTAGTAATGATTAGAAGGTCCCAAAAACACAAAGAATCTAAATTTCAATAAGAAACAACCAAAGACACAACACAACCTATCAAGTGCCAAACAAAACACAATCAATACACAAACACGAACCCAGTATAGGAATCAAAATAGGGTACTTAAACGCAAGAAAAAGAAAATTAAAAGCCTTCAATTTTTTACCAATCCCAGATGCACCTCCGGTGACAAAAGCTGAAAAGCCCGGTTTGAGCTCCATTTTATGAACAAACAGAGAGTCAAAGGGAAGCGATTAAACTACTCGGTTAAGAGTTTTCTTATGTGATCGGGCTTTAACTGCCCCTTTTCCCGGGTATTTATTCGAACGTACTGAAATTTGTTGTTGCTCTGAATTGCCAAATGAAGGGTCGATGTTATATAGACGGCTTCCTATAGGTCCCTCCAGCCCACAATTTGCCGGGCACTGGGGTCTCCTCACTTTCCGTAATTGTTTGTTTAGACGTGCAAATAATTTGATGATTCTTTCCTTTAAAGGCAGAGCCAGACAGGGACAAATACGTTTCATCATCTAACCTCTAACCATTAACCAATATCTGCTAAACAAATACCAGTAGATTACACAAGAAATATTATTAACTCGAGAACAATAAGAAGATATTAGATTACGTACTAAACAATCAGCTTTAGGAAAGTATTGATAATATACATGCACTCAATACAATTATTAGACGTAAAAATGCCACGTGCCGCCCGGTTAATAATTCGATTTTTCTAAATTTTATTGGGATAAATATCTCTCCTGTATTCATGGTAATAGATTTGGATCAGAATTCTCTCTTAATCTGATCTCCTTCTAAATAAACATATATGGCGATTGGTTGTTAATAAAATAAAAAAATAAAAAAGTTAAATCATATCCATACACTATCACTTAAAGACACATGACACGAGATTTTTAAAAACTCATGAAAGCTCAGATAAGGAGAGTATCTTTTTCCAATAAATTTTCAAACCCACCCTCCATAGATCATCGCTTGGCTGAAATATGTACTACTCATAGTACATTTCAAATTATATGTACTTGTAGATGGTAACAATTTCAAAAAATAATATCAGCAATGGAATTATTTGTAACGTGACCTTAGTAGTACTTATTTGACCTTATTGGAGTTATCAGTATTTTTGGCTAGACATGTTTTGCTGTATTATCAAAACATGTGCCGTATAAGCTGTATTGCTGACTTTTAAAACACAAAAATTATTTAATCAATTAAAACATTTTCAATTTATTTATTATTATTTTATAAAATAATAAATTTGATTGCTAAAAATGTTGGCCACAACCGACCAACGCAAGCCGCTATTAGCAATCTTATTGTGGTATATTGCATTAATTTGTACAAATTATATTGCATTAAGTTGTATTGCTTTAGCATTATATTATATTAACATTTTATAATATTTGTTGTTATATTGTATAGTATTATGTTATAATAATTTTCGATATTATTATTTGTAATATAGAATACTTAAAAAATCAGTTTAAACATATTCCACGCACTGGCAATAATCAACAAAGTTTCAGAATAGAGTTATTAATTAATTTAGGATAACATTTAGAAATTAACTTAGAAAAGGTAAAAGAGCTAGTACTAGGACTAGGAAATTTTTTTGAAACTAGCAATATTAATACATTAAGAAGAAATTTAAATTATATTAAAAAATTATTAGCTAATTTTAATAAGCATATTAGCATATTCCCTAGCAAGAAATAATAGAATTAATATAGTTATTAGACATAAAAAACATCTAACCGAGTAGAATTAGAAATTAAAAATTTTGTCGAAAGCTTAAAAGTTGCAATGGAAAATATTACATGTACAGAAAGAGAATTACAAATACAACTAGACTCAATAAAACTAATAGCAAGTGAATGAGTTTAGAAAATCAATTAATAGAAATATTAGCATAATTGAAAAAAATTACCAAATATTAACCCAACAGGCTATTGTTATAGAGAATTTAGTCAATAAAGTAATAATACATAGCGAGCTCAAGCAAACACGATTATTAAATTATTAGTCAGAGTTTGTAATAAGTTAGAAGACTTAATTAGAAAAATAAACTTAATAAATTAGAAAGTGGCTTTTAAATCTTTATAAAAATAAAGAAACAATATCACATTTAGTGAAGTAATTATTTGATTTAAAACTAAAAGGACAAAAGAAATTAATTATTTTGCTACATTATTACTAGTAATAGAATATGTTATGGGTAGAATTAGAGAATACTGTGAAAGAAGAAAAAAAAAGATGTTTGGGTGGTTAAAACGCTACCACATGTATATATATATATATGTCTGTGTGTGTGTGTGTGTGTGTTCGACATTGTAGCCTGCTCGTGATCAAAGCAATGTTCGAGGAGATTCGTAATAGTCAGCTACTTGTATGCATAAGGACTGCCAGGGAAATTGCGAGGAGAAGCCAAGATCAGGTCTTCACACAGACCTGGATCAGAGGTTGACCATCGAGTTGTCTAGGAAAACTAAGTGTGATGCCCACTCCTAGACGGTTACCGAAACAACTTCTCGATCGCCTTATAACTGGTGCACGTACCCATAACCCAACTAACACGCTCAACCAATCCACGAGCATCCACGAACTGATAGGGAAACAATAGATTCGGCTGCTTATAAAAGCATTGCAAATGGAAATCAAAGGGGACACTTTTGGAACAAAGGGGGAAACTCTGTCTCTTTAAGTCCAGAACTTTTCTCTTAAATTATTTATTCTTGTGGGCATTATAATCTTTACTTCAAATAGCTACTATTAAGCCATAGAGATTTGTGACGCAAGTTTTTCCAGAAAAACATCCGGCGTCCCCTGATTGTTTATTATGATTGCAGGTGTAGAGAGTACGAGGTCATCAAAATCTGTTCCACTGAAACAACTGCAAGCAGTACTGTGCCCCATCAAAATAAATTCAGTTATTGACTTGACAATCTGGTAGCTATAACGAGCTCGATTAGATTTCTGCATCAACAAAAGATATCAAATAAAATTGTAATTTAGGAAAATGTATATAGATATGTCAAAAGTACCGACTTTAAGATGTAATTATCCTAGCTATTCTAGTTGTAAGAAAAATATAAAGCATAAAAAATGATATAAGCACTATAAACAACCATACATGTATAATAATAGAAAATTCTATAGGAAAAAATTCTTTAAATATAATAGCAGAAAATCTAAAAGTTAAGCACTTAAAAATGGTAAAAGAATCTATAAGCGGAATAAAACTTGTAAATGCTTTTTATGTGGTAAATAATGACATATTAAACCACACTGTCCTAAAAATAAAAAAGTGATCAATCAATTAAAAATAGATAGTTATATATAATATAGAAGAACAAACTTTAGTCATAGAGAAAATATTTAATATAGATAAATAATCAAATAATGATAGCATATGTATTCTTAGTAGTAAATCAGAAGCTAATTATAATTCAGTTTTAAATTCAAAATCAGAGGTAGAATTAGATTTAGAAATTAATGTCTTAGAAACTTATACATAAGTTTTTCGTAAAAACTGTATAGTCTTTAATAAAAAATTTAAATTAGGATATAGAGATATAAGAAACAGATAAATTCTTTTGTAACAGTTGTAAAGATAAACAACAAGATGATAAAACAATGAAATAAATGGAGTAGGAAGTGAATTAATAGATATAGATGTAGAATTATTATTTAAGAAGGAAATAATTTATACTAAAGCAATGATGGACACTAGAGCAAACAAATGTATTATACATGATAGCTTAGTCCCTGAAGAAAATAGGAATAAGTTAGAAATCCAGTAAATATTATTAGACAATTTAATGGTGAATTAATGCAAATAACAGAATGTATAAATAATATACTTATTAGAATAAATGGAGAAACACATGGTATTACCATAAACATTTATTTCTAACCAGAAACTAGGATATAAAGTTATTTTAAGATTAAATTTTATATTAGAAAATAATGATAGTATATTAATAACTCTAAATGGAGTTAATTTCTTTAAAAAATCAACATTCATTCAATCTAAATATGAAACACACATCTTCCCATATGAAAAGAAGACATTAATGCTAGAAAAAGAAGTAGATATATAATTCTTTAATTCGTTATTAGAGGAAGAAAAAGATAGTAAGGTAGAAAGTATTGAAGAGCTAGAAGACTATAATAAGTTAGAATTAAAACGTGACATGCACATGAATAATAAGTTTTCCATTAATGAAATAGAAATGCTAGATGATGAATACATAGACATGTACTTACAAGATATTATGAGTATAGAAAAAGAAGTTGAATGTTTAGAATGCGATAAATGATCTAAGATATAAAGAAACAAGTAGATGAATTAGAAAAAATTAGATAATAGGCAACAAACCAAATAGAAAAGATAATAAAGAGATTTATAGATTAGAAATAATTAATTCAAACATAACAATAAAAACACAAGATTTAGCCTATAGTTTAGAAGATACAAATGAATTCAAAATGTATATAAATAAATTATAGAATTAAAAGTAATAAGAAATAGTACAAGTAGACATAGAAGTCCAGCATTAATAGTAAATAAGCATAGTGAGCAAAAAATAGGTAAGAGTATAATTGTAATTAACTATAAAAGATTAAACAATAATAATTTAGACAATAGTTATAAAAAAAAACCCAATAAAGATGAGCTAGTAAATTGTACACAGAATACTTGATACTTTTCTAAATTTGATTGTAAAAGTGGTTTTTAGCAAATATGACCTCATAAGAATCTATTTAATGGATAGCTTTAAGTTGTTCAAAAGAACATTTCAAATAGTTAGTCATGCCATTCAAATTAAAAAATGCACTACTAGTTTTTCAAATTTAAATGGATAAAATATTAAAACCATTTTCAAAATTTTGTATAGTTTATATAGATTATATTATTGTCTTTGATCATAATAAATTTATGAATATAACTCACTTACATAACATTTTAGATATTTTAGATTATTTTAAGAATAACAATATAGTAATTTCTAAAAAGAAAATTAAATTATTAAAACAAAAAAAAAATAGGACTAACAATAGACAGAAGAACTATAGAATTACAACCACACATAGTTAGTAAAATATTAGAATTTTCGAATAAAAGAGAAGATACTAAAAAATTAGAAAAATTCTTAGGATTATTAAATTATAGTAGAAAATTTATAACAAATATTCGTACATTAATAAAACCCTTAACCCTTACATAATAAGTTAAGTAAAAATGGACATAAATATTTTAATATTGAAGATATAAAATTAATAAAAAAAACTTTAAAGAATATTTAGAAATCTTAAGCTATTAGCATTATCTATAGACAATTATTATAAAATTACACAAATTGATGCAAGTAGTTTAGGATGAGAAAGAATATTAATAACAAAGCCTAATAAAGATAGTCTAAAAGAAAAAGAAGAAATAACAATGTATACAAGTGGAAAATTCATAAAAATAAAAAGTAGAAAATCAAGTACATAACCAGAAATTTTAGGAATAATAAGTTCTTTAAATTCATTTAATTTGTATATACAAAATGATATATTTATAATACGAATAGGTTGTAATAATATTATTGAATTTTATAAAAAAAGTACAAAACAAAAATTTTGAGAAGAAAAATTCTTTTATTAATAAATGATGAATGTATTTTTTAGAAGTAATAACATATAGAGGATATAAAGGAAAATTTGAACACATAATAGGTAAAAATAATACTTTAGTAATATACTTTCAAGACTAATTATACAATGATTATTTTACAGGAATGGTGTGATATATGAATTTCGGTCCAGTAACACTTAGACAGTTCCTTTCAAGAACAAGTTTGAATTTTATAAGTACTAATTATCAAACAGTCGATAATACATCTTAGATAATTTGTGGAGTTGTAATAACTCACAAGATAAATTAAAAGTAGTCAATGCACTCATGAATTATTTTAGACATATTAATGAGCATATAGAAAGCAATCATTTTGCATTTTTATATTAGTTAGAGGTAGACAATCAGGCATTTATAGCAAATAGAGAGAGATAGTTGATCTAACAGTTAATTATCTAGATCCATATTGTAGAGGTTTTTATACATTTCATAAAGCAATAGAATTTGCTAGACAAAAGATAGGACCAAATTATCATATTAGCAATTTAATTAACCCTTTAAACAGTGTATCGATATCATTAGCCAGACAATGAATTAACTCTTTAATCAATGCATCATCATCAACCATACAATTTTGTAACTACTGTGAAGTCATGACACGCACCATTAGAAAGCTCAATGAAGTAAATGCATATAGACAGAAGATAATTGCATTAGAAATTGCTAATGTAGAACTATTTAGAGAGAATATTTTATTACAAAATAAATATCATATTTTACATAACCAAAAGACCCAAAAAAAACTGAAAACATTTAATCATTACTTACTACTTGAAGAAGCTTTTAACCATATCCCAGTGAAGTAATTTTTAAGAATCCAAAAATTTCTCCCCTCATTAGTGATGGTATAGACACTGTAAAAGAAAAAAAAACATTTTTAACCATAGTAGAAATCTTATAGCATGATTTTATTTCAATAGCCAATCAATTATTTTAAAATCAATTAAATTTCTTCACTGAGTTAGGACCTGGATGGTCAGAACTAAGAAATATTACCCTCCCACACATGATTTTCCTAAAATTTCCTTTGATTATTCTTTAGTCAAAATCCTAAACAATTAAAATTTATTATTTATAAGACAGTCACTACCATACTAAACATTATATTACAACTTAATATAATGCATCCTAATGCTATACAACATAGTGCAATACAACTAATATGATGTGATATAATACAATGTGTCAAACGTCCTCCAAATGAATACACTTAATCTGAGGTACGGATGGATTGAGCCATTGAGGTTATGCAAGGTGAAAGAAATAAGAAATAAGAACCTAAATAAACTTTAATTTATGCTGATTGATTCAACTTTTCATGTAATTAAATATTCCATTGGAGTTGGATTAGGATATTATTTTACTACCTAATATATTTTGACATAACATTTCACCATTAAAGTTTTCTGACAATTACTTTTTTTTATTTAATGTTTTAGTTTTTATTATTTTACTACCAAACCATTAAAATTAATAAAATTCTTAACGTTAAATATAATAAAAGTCTATTTTGTTAACATATATGTTTCCATAATATTGATTTTGATGATAACAAACAAGATTAAGAATGATTAATCTTTTAAGCTCAAATTATTGAAAAATATATTTTAAATAAATCATTATTTTCACATTATAAATGTTTCATATTTAATGAAAAAAATGATTTTATGAAATTGATTGTTTTTATTCTTTTTAAATAAATCATTATTTTCACATTATAAATGTTTCATATTTAATGAAAAAATGATTTTATGAAATTGGTTGTTTTTCAAAGTTTATGGTTTAATTGAAAGAATTTTGAAAACTTTGAAATAAACAAGTATTGCTTGAAATTTTGGTGAAGGACTTATTTGAAAAAGTGTCATTGCATTTTGGGCTATAACATAATTTTAGAAAGTTTTGGGGTCAAACTGTAATTTTGGAAAATAGTGCACTGTGCAGGTTACTGTAGCAATCACTGTAGCAAACGGCTAACCGTTTATTTAAAAAACGGCTAACCGATAATTTCCAGAAAGCATGTTCTGCAAAGTATTGTTAAAATGATGATTCTGGAAACTAACGGTGAACCGTTTACTGAAAACGGTTAACCGATTATTTCCAGATTGCTAACCTTGAACCGTTTAGTAAGAACGGTTAAACCAAATTTGTTTTGCAGGTCTCTGGAAATTAACGGCGAAAGGGTAAGCCTAAACGGCAAACCGTTTATTTGAATTCTGGTCCAACGGTAACTTTGAATAAGCGAAACGGTTAACCGTTTATCGTTAACGGCGAACCGTTTTCTGTCCGACAGTTTGTAACGGTTAGATTTTTAGCTCTAACTATAAATAAGCTCATCCAAATTCAAACAAGATTGATCACAACACAATCATTGAGCTTATATTCGAGAATACAATCTTCATTGAGCTTTAAACACATTCTCTCTTCATCTATTCACACATTGGGCATTGATTTGTAATCTTAAATATTGTGTGAGAGAAAAACAATTTGTAATCTTCTACTTTGAGTGATTGTAAGTGTTGGGATACAATTGGGTTAAGAGATTGGGGATAATCTCTTGTTGTAAAGGTCCATTGACACCTTGGAAGTCAATTGTAAGCGTTTGAAGCCTTGGGAGGCTAGCTTAGTGAAATCCTCAAGCCCGGTGTGCTTGGAGGCGTGGACGTAGGCGGGGATTGCCGAACCACGTAAAAATCCTTGTGTTTGTTTTCTCTTCCCTTACTCTTTTAATATTGTTCATGATTGAATTTATTGTTTTCAATTTGATTAAGGCAATAGATTAAATTGTTGTGTGGTTTTCCTAGGATAATTTTTAAAATCCCAATTCACCCCCCTCTTGGGTTGCCTAGTTAGTATTTCATATTTTACCCCTAAATTACGTAAATATAATTTAACGTAAATTAAAAAATATAAAATTAATTATATACAAAAATAATATTTTCACCAATTGATTATTTAATATATATATAATAACTAATTGATAAAATTATAAATATCATACCTTATGAAATTCCTAAAACATTATATATATTGAAAACTCAAGCACACAGCCCACAGCCAATGGCTACGGACGTTGCTTTAAGTTCTTTATTCGAAGGATTGGTAAACCACGTACCGCTATCATTATAATAATGGGAACAAGGGAGATTAGGTGTAATTTTCATTTGTTTTGGTCCTTTTCATGCCATAGCATCATCTATTCATTTTACGTGTTAGCTTATTACTCTTGTTTGTTTTAAGTTAAATAAAATATTAATCCCTTTTTTGACATTTGAGGCGAGTTATATAAATGGCAAGCCGTTCTTGACATTTGAAGCATACTTGTACCAAGAGCAAAGCTTAAACATTTCAATTTTTGGCTTTTTTATTTTGTTTTTTATTTGTTAGGTTTTATAATCTCAAAATCAAGTGTACGTTTGGCATACAGTATCGCATAGTATTAATTTGTGGGCTCACATTAGTTGAAATAATTCCGTATTTGACAATTGAAATGGATTGCATTGAAATGAATGTCGTTTCTAAGCATGAAAAGTATCTGGGACTTCCATCTATGATTGAGAGGAAAAATATTAGTTTCTTCAACGACATAAAGTTGAGTGCTGAATAAGCTGTCAAGTTGGCAAAATAAGTGTTTCTCGAGTGGGGAAAAAGAAATCCTCATCAAAGTTGTGGCACAAGCTGTGCCGGCTTATGCGATGAGCATTTTTAGAATTCCTCAAGGGCTTTGTGACGATATACAAAAGGCAGTAGAAAGGTTTTGGTGGGGGATCATCCGAAACTTATAGAAGTATTTATTGGGTAAGGTGGGAAAGGTTGTGCCGGGCTAAGATCAGGGTGGATTGGGATTTAGAGATCTTTCAAGTTTCAATCAGGCTCTTGTTGCTAAGCAGGGGTGGAGAATTCTACATAACCCTGATTCTTTTATGGCAAAAGTATTAAAAGCCAAGTACTCCAAACATACTGACTTTATGGAGGCAAAATTGGGGTCAAATCGGCAAATCCCCCCTTTGTATGGAGAAGTACATTATGGGGAGACAAGTGCTTCACCAAGGCCTAAGATGGAGAATTGGTAATGGAAGCCGTGTTTCGGTGTCCAGCAGTAATTGGATTCTGAGATCTGAACTTTCAAGCTATGTCCCTCATCAAAATTTAACGGAAGGGGCTGTTGTTGCTGATTTTATTGATGACAAAAATCAGTGGAAGGAAGAGAAGATTGAGCAATGTTTTACCAAAGAGGTTGCACAGAAGATTTTGAAAATCCCTCTCCCAAGAACCCCTCAGGAAGACATATTGATTTGGCAGTTCGATAAGCATGGCTGTTACTCAGTAAGGAGTGGATATCAGGTGGCACTAAAGATGAAGTTCCCAGATAATCCGGAGTGCTCTGACAGCTCAAAAACTCAGTGGAAGGTAATTTGGTCAAATGAGATTTCGGAAAAAAATTAAAATTTTTATGTGGAGGGCTGCTCAAAATTTACTGCCAACAGCTAGCAATCTATGGAGGAAAAATGTGGTGAGGGATCCAGCCTGCCAAAGATGTCATTGTAAAAGTGAGAGTGTTCTTCATGTGTTAATAGAGTGCAAGGCTGCTCGCAAAGTCTGGAAATTGACAGATTTTTACGAGGATGTGAAGTTGATGGCTCAGCAAGGTATATTGAGTATGCTCCAAGGTTTAGCATCGAGAAGGAAGAAGAAAGAGTTGGAACAGATTATTGCCGTATGTTGGGCCATTTGGTATGCGAGGAACCGCTTTATGTATGAAGGAAAGCAGCAAGAGCCAAAACTGACAGCAGCAAGAGCATCAGCTATTCTGGAGACATACAGGAGAATAAAAATCCAAAATGGTCCAGCTCGATCAATCCATCATCGAAACAGCCAGCAAATTTGGAAACCTCCTCCAGATGGGAAGTACAAAGTCGATGTAGATGCTGCAATTCAGATGTCAGGTCCGAAGGCAGGGTTGGGGGTTGTGATTAGGAACTCAAATGGAAAAATCATTGCTTCAGCTGTCAAGAGAGTCTGCTATAAGGGGACAGTGGCGTGCATGGAGGCTGAAGCAATTCTTTTTGGCATTCAAGTTGCCCAACAAGCAGAATGTTTGCTCATGATCATTGAATCGGACTCAATAGAAGTGGTGGAGCTAGTTTTGAACAGGAAGGGTAGCATGACAGAAATTTCTTGGACAGTTGAAGAAATTAAACAAAGGCTGATGAATCACAATACATCTTCAATCCAGTTTGCTCCAAGGAAGTGTAATGTCATTGCCCATTCTATAGCTAAGGTGGCTTCGGATTTTGAGAACCCTATTATTTGGCTGGAAGAGTTTCCAGTTCAGATCATGATGTTATTTTCAAAGTTCATTAATTAGAAAGCTTTACTTTCTCATCAAAAATAAATAAATAAATAACTAGAGCCCTTGATGTAAAGAGAAAAATCAAACTAAGCCACTCATATAGAGGAGACCAGTCAGCCATCTTGATGAAGAACAAGCTCCATATTCAAATCATGTCTCGATAAGGTAACAAGACAAAAACTCGAATGATACTTGCATAAATTAAAAAAAAAAAAAAACACACACCCACACTCTTGGCATATTAAATTCAGATCTTAGGTTATTGGTATGCCAGCTTCAGATCACTCTCCACTTTCACATTGCCAGACCAAATGAAAAACTAAATATTGCCTGAAATTATAGTCAAATTTCCATCACCAGCCACCGAAAGATTACAGAAGTTTGACGTAACTCACAATTTCTCAAAACTTTCAGGAGCTCGGACATTCAGATTCGACGGAACCTGAGATGAGAATCTTTTCATGGAACCTGAAGAACGCACCGAGTATTTTGCTTCTTCTTCAGAGGTGGGCCAATACTCCATGCCTCTGCGATTTGTAATCCATAAGCATGATCCAGCTTTGCTTTCGTCAGTAATAAGCTCAAAAGCACCTAAAAGAAATTTGGAATATCAGATAATAGTTTCAAAACAAAGGGGCAGGGCAAGCCCAAAAGGTTAAACGACCATTTGATCTCATGCCCCCACCCCCCCCCCCCCCCCCCCCCCCGACAAATGTATTTTACTAAAATATCGTTGGCAGCAATTGTTTTCTTATTGTTAATAAAAAATGCATCTGAATAACTGTATCTGGCATTCCACTGCACATCCAAATAAGTATAAAGGGCATAGAGTTGACAAACCTGCAGGGTTCTAATGAAATTGCAAGCCAGATTTATTCGTTCTTCTTCTCAAGAAAAAGTAATAAAAAGAGAAAGAAAGAGGTATATTCACTGTGCAGCTAAAGCTGATATTTTTTATACCCAGCAGGAGTAATTTAAGCTCATTTTTAATGAGTCTTTGTTGTTCAGATTTCAGACAATTCAAGCCTTATGATTTTCCACTGCATAAGGATGTGGCGCTAGAGACTTCTCATAAATTTCGGGAATAGCAAAGTAACTCAAAACTATTAGTGCGGCATCAGATTTAAACATTTGAAGAGTAATACCTTTCACTACCGTATCCATAGGTACAAAGCCCCCCATCAGATCAATTAATTTGGAGCCCGCCTTTAAGGCCAACTCAGTTTCAACAAACTGCAAACAAGAATTCACAGTGAAGCTAGTTGACCCGTTTTCAAAATGTTGGCTAAATATCACACTAGAGGACATCCGGAATGCTTCAAATGGAGCAATACCTCAGGGCAAAGCACATTGATGCGAATTCCCTTGCTTTTGTAGGGAGTAAGTGATCTAGTAAATAAAACAACACCACCTATGGAAAAAAAAAAAGGAAAGAAAATTGTTATGAGAATCAAATTCTACATTATTTCTTTCCTTTTATAGCTGACATCAAATGAACATAGGGCATGTTTGGTTACTGTATTATAACTCCTCATTGCATTAGCTTTATACAAGCCCATGTTTGGTAAGTTAAAAGCTACAGAAACATTGCATAATGGGCCAATCTATTGCCGCATTAGCTAAACCCGACTGTGCCGCTTGCTGTTTCCTTTTTTTTTTTTTCCTTTTCGTTTCCAACTTTCCAGCTTTTGCTAACTTTTGCTTTTACTTTAATTTTATAATAATAATAATAATAAATATTATTTTTTAATTTAATATTATATTATTTAATATTTTTATTTTTTTACATTATAATTATTAATATAAATAAATGATTTATTGTTCAATAATATTATATTCTATTTTTTATTTTTGCATTTTAATTTATTAATAAATTTATAATTTATTATGACTAATAATTAATATTTAAATATGAATAATATTAATTTAAAATTAATAATAATATAAATATTAATACAATTTAAATATATTAATATAATATAATATTTAATTTAAATTAATCAAAAAAACTATTACAGTACAGTGTAGTACCAAATATTGTACAGTATTATTATAATACAATATACCAACATTAAAATAATGCAATACAACATAATACAATACGTGTACCAAACGCACCCATAAGGTAATCTAAATGAGTGCCCGAAATAAAATCGGTGACACAATGTGGTACAAACATCAAACCTTTGGAAGCAGAGTAGATTGGATCTGTGTAAAATGGATAAAGTCCTGCAGAAGATCCCATATTTATAATCACTCCAGGCTTTTTTGCAGCTTGCATAATTCCAATCTGTTATGATAAAATGTACTCATAATCACCACTCATTCTCTTCCAATTAGCAAATTAAAAGTATAAGCATAAATCCATCTCTTGGAACTTTCAACATCTTGAAGTTGCGAAGTACATTCTTTTGTTCCGTAACGTATGAGGAGAGTGCAAGTTATCAAACATACGTCATGCAGTCAGCTTCTACACAATCATGCACACCCATAAATGGGGAAAAAAAAATCCTCTAAAACTTGCTAAATGGCAGCAGGCAGAGCATTACCAGAAAAAGAATCCACGTTGTACATAAAAAAAAAAAATTCACACAATACCTTGTGAGTGGGCCATAGTTAGAAGTTTTTTGAATCGCATGGATAATTTATGTGGCCTTGGGACATCTTAAGGCTGTACTAAACTCTGACATTAACAGCTTAACATCAAGAAGTGTTCAACAGATATCAACCTCATCAACAGTGCCAAACAAACCATGGCAATAAGTCGAGCAAGAGCAACCAAGTATGAGAGTAAACCATGAAGGTAAGTCAAATTTTAAGCATACCGCTTTCTGAGTGCAATCAATAACTGCAACCAAGTTCACATCAAGAGTGAATCTCCATGAACGTGTGCCATCAGTTTGATCCTCGTGGAATGGAATGGGATTACTTATGCCAGCACTGTTGATACATATATCCAATCCTCCATATGTAGCTACGTGCTTCTCAAAAGCAGCAGCTGTATCCCCTGCTCATCGAATACGATGAATACACATAACTATCTGAAAACATAAGTTGCACATTGAGGAGAACAAGAAGGAAACATGCCCAGAAATTGATGCTCTTTACTGTCAATAAGTGAGACGCAATTCTGATTGATGGATTACTTGTAAAATCATCTAGTAACAACACAAGAAATGATTGGATATGCAAATTCATGCTGAGAAGTCAAAGCACATAAAAACCAATCGTCTACAAAGCAACGTCATACTAAGTTAAAAAACTGTTCTATTTCCCACTCAAACCTCAAGTAAATAACTAAAATGTGTAAATATAAAAATCGTCAAAATTCAGTTTTCGAAATCCTCTCTTTCACAGCCTCAGAAAAGCCAATGCCAACTATGAACAAGGAAAAGTGAAAAAGTACAAAACGAGGACGGTCCGGTATAGACAAATAAGTAAATATAAGCAGACTTACTTGTGTTAGCCACATCACATCTTATAAACGTAGCAGATGGAAATCCTAAGTTTGAATAAAACTTAGCATTCTCTTGTTCAACAAGCGCTGCAACTTCCTTTCCCTTTTCTTCAGAGAGATCAACAACTGTCACAAATACTCCCTTCCCTGCAAGAGCTAAGCTCAAAGCTCTACCTGCAAAATATACACCAGCATTGGCAAAATCCGCAAATTATATAACATCCGTCACAACAATTCAAATTTCAATAACTTCCCTTAAATATGAATAAAATCGTTTTAGCCTATCTTCAGAAGCCTCCGATTGATGAGATTAACTACTAACTACTCATAGGACATATCGTATACAAGAAAAATAAGCATATACTGGATTAGTAATCATTAGAAAATCCCAAAAACACAAACCCAGATTATAGAATATCCGAAGAATCTAAATTTCAATAAGAAACAACCAACGACACAACACAACTTATCAAGTGCCAAATAAAACACAATCAATACACAAACACGAACCCAGTATAGGAATCAGAATTGGGTACTTAAATGCAAGAAAAATAAAATTAAAAGCCTTCAAGTTTTTACCAATTCCAGATGCACCGCCGGTGACAAAAGCTGATAAGCCCGGTTTGAGCTCCATTTTATGAACAAACAGAGAGGCAAAGGGAAGCGATTAAACTACTCGGTTAAGAGTTTTCTTATGTGATCGGGCTTTAACTGTCCCTTTTCCCGGGTATTTATTTGAACAGACTGAAATTTGTTGTTACTCTGAATTGCCGAATGAAGTGTCGGTGTTATATAGACGGCTTTCCTATAGGTCTCTCCAGCCCACAATTTGCGGGGCACTGGAGTCTCCTCACTTTCCGTAATTGTTTGTCTACACGTGCAAATAATTTGATGATTCTTTCCTTAAATGGCAGAGCCAGACAGTGACAAGTACGTTTCATCATCTAACCTCTAACCATTAACCATCATCTGCTAAATAAATACATACCAGTAGATTACACAGTAGATTACACATACCATTAAGCTACAGCTGCTGTAAAAAAAAAATTGTAATTATGAAACAAAAGTTAATAATATATAGTAAATATAAATTTTAAATAATAATTTTAATAAAATTATTAAAGATATAATAAATTTTATATTATACAAGTGAAAAATTATATCAACATAACTTAAAAGCTACAGTAGTTAGTGTTTACCAAATACTTTAATACTGTAGCTTTTAAGCTACAGCTGCTCAACCTCAATCTCAAACGCACTCGAAATCTTATTAATTAGAGAACAAGAAGAAGATATTAGATTACGTACTAAACATACAGGAAAATGTTGATAATATACATGCACTCAATACAATTATTGGACGTAAAAATGCCACGTGCCGCTCGGTTAATAACTCGATTTTTCTAAATTTTATTATGATAAATATCTCCCCTGCATTCACAGTAATAGATTTTCGAACTAACCCTCGATGGATCATCACTTGGCTGAAATATGTACAACTCAATCGTACATTTCAAATTTTATCTACTGGTAGATGATGACAATTTCAAAAAATAATATCAGCTATGTAATTATTTGTAACGTGACCTTTGTAGTACTTATTTGACTTTATTGTAGTTATCAGTATTTTTGGCCAGACATGATTTGAACTAGGCGTTGGTGTTTTGATTTTAGTAGGGTAATCTTAATTAAAATAAGTACCTCTAAAGGAAAATTTAATTGGTTGGTCTCTTGTCATTGACTTCAAAAGTTAATTAAGGGTGCGTTTTGGCAGCTTGCATTGCACTAAATTTGCATTGGATTAAAATATTATTCTTATACTAATTTATATTTGATTTTAATTTTTTTATTGCATTGCACTATATTAAAAAAAGGGTTATTACATTCAAATGCGTATAAAATTAACCCATGAGAGGTAGAGTTTAGGGTGTATTGTATTAAAACATTATTCATAAAAAAATTTAATTTAAACAATAATATAATAAAGTAATAAACATAAATATTCAATAAATAAATGACAATGCATTATTTTACTTTCATTACATAAATCGTTTTAATTGTTTTACGTTAAATAATAAATATGTTAAAAGTATTTTAATTTATTTAATTATTTATTAGTTATTAAAATACTAAATTGAAAAATAAATTTTAATTAAACAATTATATTTGACATTAATAAATAAAAATATATTTATATTTTGATATTATATTGTTTTATAATAGTTTTTAACTTATATTATATTATACAATTATATAGTATTATATTTTTACATTATAATATTGAAGTGTACTATATTATAATATAATGTTATTAAAAATATAACATAATATTGTAACATTTTATTTTTTAATAATAAGCATTTATCGAATCATTTTTATATTTTAAAAATTAATATATAAAAATAATTATCTAATATTTAGTTTAAAAATTATTAATAAAATCTTAAGATATTAATAAATTGAAATAATATTAATTTAATTTTAACATTAATATAGAATCATGTTATTTTATATAAGACAGTCAATACCATACCAAACATTATATTAATGCATCCTAATGCTATACAATATATTGCAATACAACTAATATAGTGTAATATAATACAGTGTGTCAAGTATCCTCCAAATGAATACACTTATGCTGCGTTTACTTTTTGGATTGGAGTGGGAATCCTTGGATTAGGAGTGTGAAGTGGGGGTGGGAGTAGGTTGTTTACTTACACTGGAATGGAAGCATGGAATAGATATCAGAATCCAATTTATGTGTTTACTTTGTCTTGGATTGTGAGTAAATAGTTTCAAATTACAATTTTATCCTTATTTAAAGAATTATAGTTTTTAATTACAAAACTAATAAAAAATATATTTAATGAATAATATTTATTTTATTATATTTGTAAATTTATTATAATTATTAATATTCTTAATTATGAACAATAAATTATTAATTTTAATATAAAATGAAACCTTATTTTATTTTATTTAATATAATTATATTAAATTTATTATTATATAAAATAATAATATAATATTATTTAGTACAAAATTAATATTTTCTTAGAATAAACTATTTATATTATTAATATTAAATAAATATAGTACTATTATTTTTAAAATAAATATAATAATATTATATTTATTAATTCTCTATTAATATAATAATATTATTTTAAAATAATTTTAACTTAGAATCAATGTAAATTATTATTTAGTTAAATATAATATTATTATTCAAATAAATATTATTTATTTTATTTTATTAATTATAAAATATTAAATTAAATTAAATTAAAAATGAAAGGGTAAAAAGGGGAGAGGTGGGAGTGGATTCCCACTCCCACTCCCACTCCCACTCCCCACTCCAAAAATGAGTGGGGCTCATGGAGTGGGATTCCCAATCCGTGGCTATTTTAAGCAAGTAAACGCTTGAATGGGAGGAATCAACACTCCTCACTCCTCACTCCCACTCCAACAAGTAAACACAACCTTAATCTGAGGTAAGGATGGATTGAATTATTGAGGTATTGCAAGGTGAAAGAAATAAGAACCCAAATGGACTTTAATTTATGTGGATTGATTCAAATTTTCATGTAATTAACTATTCAGTTGAAAGTGGATTTGGGATATTATTTTACTACCTAATATATTTTGACATATCATTTCACCATTAAGGTTTTCTGACAATTATTTTTTCTTATTTAATGTTTTCGCTTTATTATTTTACCACCAAACTATTAAAATTAATAAAATTCTTAACATGAAATATAATAAAAGTGTATTTTACCCCTAAATTGTGTAAATATAATTCAAAGCTCTAAATTAACAAAAAAAAAATTAATTATGTACAAAAAAATATTTTCATCAATTGATTATTTAATATATATATAAAATAATTAATTGATAAAATTATAAATATCATAACTTATGAAATTCCTAAAACATTGCATATATTGAAATTCCTAAAATACTCACGTAACATTAATAAATTATTAATGGAGTTAACAGTTTAGTGATAAAATAATAAATTATAAATAATAAATAATTGTCAAAATTTTTTTATTGGTAAAACGACGTGTTAAAAAATATTAAATAATAAAAAGTTGGAATATTTAGGTTATAACTTTCTCAATCCAAAACTCAAGCCTACGGCCCACCCCATTGCTTACGGACGTTGCTTTTAAGTTTTTTATTCGAAGGATTGGTTAACTACGTAACACTATCATTATAATAATGGAAACAAGCAAGATTGGGTGTAAATTTCATTTGTTTTCGTCCTTGTCATGACATAGCATCATCTATTCATTTTACGTGTTAGCTTGTTACTCTTGTTTGTTTTTTTTTGACATTTGAGGCAAGTTATATAAATAATAATCCGTTTTTTGACATTTGAAGCGTCTTCGTAGCAAGAGCGAAGCTTAAACATTCCAATTTTTGGCTTTTCCATTTTGTTTTTTTTTTTATTTAGTAGGTTTTGTAATCTCTAAATCAAGTGTATCTTCGGCATGCTATATTGCATAGCATTACTTTGAGAGCCCAACATTAGTTGAAATAAATCCGTGTTTGAAAATTGAAATGGATTGCATTGAGCAGCATTAACTAGAGCCCTTAATACACCTTTTGCCGCATTATCAAAACATGTGGCGTCTTTGTGAATAAGCTGTATTGCTGACTTTCAAAACACAAAAAATATTTAATCAATTAAAACATATTTAATTTATTTATTATTACTTTATGAAATAATAAATTTGAATGTTAAAAATATTGGCCACAACCGACCACCACAATCCACTGCCAACAATATTATTTCGATATCATTTGACATCAATTTTGGCACCAGTAGAATCCTAATCACCAGATAGTCATAGTGTATGTAATATCGGAAATGGAGCTTTCACTCACCATAGATTTATAGTCAAAGGTTTGGCTCCCAAAACTTTAACCGTATATTTACAATGATAGGAAACTCCATTGATGATGAGACACGTACCGTTGTGTAGTTTCCATGATGAAGATTCTAATGTCACCAACATTTGACGTCGAAAGATACCGGAATTCTCTTTTAATTGATTAAATATATATAGTATTATTATATATAATACTATATAGCATAGCAATAAACATTCTACAATGTTATTATAGTATAATACTAATGCAATACAGCTTACTGCAATATATCTTATACTAATTAATGCAATATATCATAATACGATACAGTATATCAAACACACATAAGTGAGAAAACTTTTGTTTCACTGTTTACCATATATCTTTATTTTTTATTTTTTTAAAATTTTATTTTATTAAAAATAAAAAGAACAAGAAGAATAAAGTGGAAAGATAGATGTAAAGCTTTTTATTACTTTTTTCTTTTGGCTTTTTTCTTGTATTTCTTTCTTTTTTTTTGAAAAATCAAACCTCTAAGGTTAAAGTTAAAACACGCAATACAAGGTAGCCTCCGCAATTTTCATAAACTTTTTGGGAATTCACCGCATATAGGCGGGACATCAACGACATATATTCTAATGGCTAACCCGAATGGGAATTATATCAATCTATATTGTTGGTATAATAAGCTACACACGAGTCTTCCCCGGATCCATTTCGCCATTTTCTCTTTTTTTGTGTCAGAGTATCTCTTCTATTCTTGTTTTAAATTTTTTTTATATAAGTAGTTATAAGATAGACTTTGTTTAGTTCACTATATATTTTCACAATTGATAAGTTTAATGATAATCTTCATAAATTTTATAAAAATCTATTCACAATTTTAGAAAAAAGATTATGATATTTGGATGCAAAATAATCCTTATATAAAAATATTAGAACGTGCTTTAAATATTGTACAAACTGAAGTAGTAAGAATTAGTGTAGAACATTTACAATTAGATAATTTATTAGAAGAAAGATTAGTAAATATAAAGCTGGCAGTAGACTATACATCTCTTTTGGCTCTTGAAACAGAAAAAAAATGAGTCTTAAATATTATGCTTTTACAAACTTGTCTATATTCGAATTCAGAAAATTAAATTTGAAAATATTAACAAGCAGATACAATTATTAGATAAGTATGAGAATCTAGCTTCAAAAATTAGAAACAGGCTCGAAGATTTTAAAAAATTAGGTTATTGATATTCACTGATTAGATTATTTAGATTTAAAAAATAGCAATCATAGAAAATTAAAATTAAATTTGACAGAGAGATTTAAAATTATTTGTAATATAGAACACTGAGAAAATCAATTTAAACATTTTCCACATACTAGTAATGATCAACAAAATTTATTAATGGATTTATTAATTAATTTAAGACAACATTTAGAATTTAATTTAGAAAAGCTAAAAGAGCTAGTACTGGGACTAGGAATTTTTTTTGAAACTAGCAATATTAATACTTAAAGAAGAAATTTAGATTATATTAAAAAAAATTATTAGCTAATTTTAATAACTAGATTAGCAGATTCTCTAGTAAGAACCAAATAATAGAATTAATATAGTTATTAGACATAAAAATATTGACACGACTCAAAAGTGTTATTACTCCCAAGTATAAAAGTATCTAGTTATAATTTAACCCGGTGAGTTCGGGGTCGAATTACAAGGAATTTAAAATCTAGTAGTTAATTTATTAAACTAAGAAAATTTAATGCGGGAAAATAAATTAATCTGAATAAATATAAAAATATGCTAAGGTTACGAGATTCACTCTTAGATTTCAAATTATGGTTATAACACTCTCTCAAATTTTATATTTTACATTTCTTTTACCAGTTACTTATTATGTCATTTAATTTTTAACTAACCATTAATGTGATAAATATGAGACTAAGTACATAATGTGCCACAACTATATTGAAGTGTCGACATTATGTTAAAATACCATATAAATCTAAAGTATTTGTAATTATAAATTAAAATGACGTAAAAAAAACAAGTAAGGAAGAAAAATATAAATAAATAAAATAAATTTTAAGACTCACTTGAGAGAGTAATTAACTCAAGAATTTGAATATTTGAGCTCCACCTTTCACCTCATCTTAGAAAATTTAGCCACTCATATTGAAAAACAAAACACTTATTTTATTTAACAAATTTCTGAAGTCTATTGCACGAAAATTGATTACACAAGAAAAAAAGAAAAAAGAAAGAAGAAATTTTTCAACTTTCTCCCCCGTCTCTCGGCTTCAGCTCCCCTGCTCCACTCCCTTTCTTCAGCTTTTATAGGCAACAAATGCCTCTACCTTTGTCCCTTTTATTCTTATTTAATTTATTATTATTTTTAATAATTAAAGGGGTGAGTAAGTGGATGGTAGCAGCCACTTGCTCATCTTGATAGGTGGCCTAGGCACACTTTTCAATTATTATTTATTATTTATTTTTATTTTTATTTTTTAAAATATTTATTAATTACATCTCTTCAATAATGCATTCTAAATTGCTTTAGCAGTACTTTTTTGTTTCCGCTTTCAATTCCAATTCCATCTTTATTCTTGAAAAATATTTATAAGATAAAAATTAACATATTGTGAATTAATTTAACATAAAAAATTATTTGGGGAGCATTCAAATTTATAAGTTATGAGCTCATTAATCAACACTTTAAATGAAAAACTAATAATTTTATCCTTATTACATGTACACTTTTAAGTGTGAATCAAAATCTAACCCAATAGAATTGGAAATTAAAAATCTTGTCGAAATCTTAAAATTTACAATAGGAAATATTTTATTTACACAAAGAGAATTTCAAAAATAACTAGACTCAATAAAACTAATAATGAGTGAATGAGTTTAGAAAAACAATTAATAGAAATATTAGCATAATTGAAAAAAGAATTACCAAATAGTAACCCAATAGGCTATTGTTGTAAAGAATTTAGTTAATAAAATAATAATATATAGCGAGCTTAAGCAAACACTATTATTAAATTATTAGTTAAAGTTTGTAATAAGTTGGATGACTTAGACAATAGACTTATTAAATTAGAAAGTAACTTTTGACCTTTAGAAAAAGTAAAGAAATAGTATCACATTTAGAACCCAATAACTTATTAGATAATTTAGACAAAGAATTAGATATCTTAACAAATAAAGTTGAAAAATTAAATTTAGACAGACCATTTTTTTTAAGACCCAAAGTAATATTAAAAAGTAATGAATTAATAAGAAACAGTAGAATAAATGTAACTATAGCACAAAAAATTAGAAAGGTAAAATAATTATAGAAAGAACTGAAAATATAATAGATAAATAAGACCCTAATAAATTATTAGAAATAAATTTTGAACAAATTAGAAACAAAAGATTATATAATGAAGGATTAATGTAAAAAATAAATAACAATTTATATATTTACTCTGATGAAACTAATTTAGCTATAGTACATAGAAGAGAAGAATTGACATTTATTAGTCCAGCAAGCAGAAATTATCTTAGGAAACAAAATTACACACATACATATGAAAATAATAGTAATAAGAATCCTTAACCAAGTTAGAGAAGGTTTAGACACTAAAACACATTTATGTTTATATGGTAGTAGATTTTATGATCATGAACAAACTCAAATAGCTAGTGAGAAGTAGATTTAAAAGAAGAAGAAGTAGTAGTAGGCTATTTACCTACTATAAACATAAACAAAAATGAATTTTATAAACATATTAAATTAAGTGTATAAACTAAAAGATATAAAATGAATGCAAACTATAAAAATCTTACAATTAAAACATTTTTCTAGGAAAATTATACAATAAATATTATAAAAATTTTCAGATTTAAAAGTAAAAATATAATAGATTATTTAAAAGTCAATATGTGGAAATGATGGTACCTAAGAAATTAAACAGTAGTGAATTAAATGGATTAGAATAGATACTGCCAAAATTAGAACAAGACAATATGTTAGAAGTATCAAAGACTAATTATACAAACATAAATAGACAAAATCAAATTACGCGAAAAAGTAACCCAAAATTAGAAAAAACTAAGAAGAAATAGAATTAATATGGTTGTTATAGAAAATTTTAAATATAGACAAATATAAAACTTTACTTAGTAATAGAGATGAAATTATATATTTAATATTTAATGATCCTAAAAAATATTTAGATCAAGAGTTATTCGAAGAATTATGTAATAATGATTAATTAACAGATGATGACATAGACAATGATCTTATTAATAATTTAGACTTTAAAAATTTAGATATTGATGGAATTTATTTTTTAGAACAAGAAAGTGAAATATTAGTAAGAGAAGAAGATATACATCCAGAATTATGAGAAAATAGTAATAGGCCAATATTAAAACTGTAATAGAACCACCAAATGTAAAAAAGTTATTTAAATAAACGAGGAGTCCCAGAAAGCAATGAAAATACACAGAAGCAAAGAATGTATTTAAGGCTAAAACAAAATTAGAAGGGTGGAAAATAATGCCACAAGCTAGAGAATTATTAGTAGTAGATTTAGAGAGACATAGACCTAGTAAATGGAGGCAAGTATTTAACCAATGGGAAGGAAATTTACTTAGAAATTCAACAATAGTATTAGCAATAATAATATATCAAAATTATAAATTAATATAAAGTACTTTAAGCATTTAAAAATGGTAAAAAAAATCTATAAACAGAATTAAACTTGTAAATGCTTTTTATGTGGTAAAGAAGGACATATTAAACCCCACTTCCCTAAAAATAAAAAAGTCAATAAATTAGAAATAGATAGTTATAATATAGAAGAAAAAACTTCAGTCATTGAGAAAATATTTAATATAGATGAATAATTAAATAATGATAGAATATGTATTCTTAGTAGTGAATCAGAAGCTAGTAATAATTCAGGTTTAAATTCAAACTCAGAGGTATAATTAGATTTAGAAATTAATGTCCTAGAAAATTATACATCAGTTTTTGGTAAAAACTGTATAGTCTATAATAAAAAAAATTAAACTAGGATATAGAGATACAAGATACAGATAAATTCTTTTTGTAACAGTTGTAAGGTAAACAACACGATGATTAAACAATAGAAATAAATAGGGCAGGAAGTGAATTCATATATATAGATGTAGAATTATTATTTAAAAAGGAAACAATTTATACTAAAGCAATGATAGACACTAGGGTAAATAAATATACTATAGATGATAGCTTAGTCCCTAAAAAAATTAGGAATAAGTTAAAAAATCCAGAAAATATTAGACAATTTAATGGTGAATTAATGCAAATAACAGAATGTATAAATAATATACGTGTTAGAATAAATGGAGAAACAAATGTATTGCCACAAATATTTATTTCTAGCCAGAAAGTAGGATATACATTTATTTTGGGATTAAACTTTATATTATGAAAAAATGATAGTTTATCAATAACTTCAAATGGAGTTAATTTCTTTAAAAAAATCAACATCCATTCAACCCAAAAATAAAACGCACTTCTTGCCGTATGAAAAGAAGACATTAATGCTAGAAAAAGAAGTGGATATAGAATTCTTCGAATCATTACTAGAGGAAGAAAAAAATAGTAAGGTAGAAAGTACTGAAAAGCTAAAAGACTATAATAAGTTAGAATTAGAAAGTGACATACATGTGAATAATAAGTTTTCTATTAATTAAATAGAAATGCTACATGATAAAGAGATAGACATGTACTTACAAGATATTATGAGTATAGAAAAAGAAGTTGAATGTTTAGAATGCGATAAATGGCCTGAAGATATAAAGAAAAAAGTAGAGGAATTACAAAAATAAATAAATAATAGGCAACAAACCAATTAGAAAAGATAATAAAGAGATATATAAATAGAAATAATTAATTCAGACATAATAATATAAGCACAATATTTAGCCTGTAGTTTAGAAGATAGAAATTAATTCAAAATGCATATAAATAAATTATAGAATTAACAGTAATAAGTAACAATACAAGAAGACATAAAAGTCTAGCATTAATAGTAAATAACCATACTGAACAAAAAAGAGATAAGAGTATAATGGTAATTAATTATAAAAAAATTAAATAATAATAATTTAGACAATAGTTATAAAATACCCAATAACGATGAGCTAGTAAATTGTATATAAAAATTGAGATGCTTTTTTAAATTTGATTGTAAAAGTGGTTTTTGGCAAATACGACCTCACAAGAATATGTTCAATGGATAGCCTTCAGTTGTTCAAAAGGACATTTCAAATAGTTAGTCATGTCATTTAGATTAAAAAATACACTACAAGTTTTTCAAATTAGAATGGATAAAATATTAAAACCATTTTCAAAATTTTGTATGGTTCATATAGATGATATTCTTGTCTTTGATCATAACAAATTTATGAATATAACTCACTTACATAAAATTTTAGATATTTTAAATTGTTTTAAGAATAATAATATAGTAATTCCTAAAAAGAAAATTGAATTATTAAAAAAATATTTTTTTTAGGACTAACAATAGACAGAAGAACAATAGAATTACAACCACACATAGTTAATAAATTATTAGAATTTCCGAATAAAATAAAAGATACTAGAGAATTACAAAAATTATGAGGATTATTAAATTATAGTAGAAAATTTATACCAAATCTAAGTACATTAATAAGACCATTATATAATAAGTTAAGTGAAAATTTACAAAAATATTTTAATATTGAAAATATAAAACAAATACAAAAATTTAAAAGAATATTTAGAAATCTTAAGCCCTTGAGGCATTAGCATTATCTATAGACAATTATTATAAAATTATACAGATTGCTGTAAGTAGTTTAGGATGAGCAGGAATATTAATAACAAAGCCGAATAAAGATAGGCTAAAAGAAAAAGAAGAAATAACAATGTATACAAGTGGACAATTTACAAAAATAAAAAGTAGAATGTCAAGTACAAAATTAGAAATTTTAGGAATAATAAGCTCTTTAAATTCATTTTATTTGTATATATAAAGTGACATCTTTAAAATATAAATAGGTTGTAATAATATTATTGAATTTTATAAAAAAGTATAAAAGAAAAGTTTTGAGAAGAAAAAACTTTTTTTAGTAAAAGATGGATGTATTTTTTATTTTTTTAATAGAAAGAGGATATGAAGTAAAAATTTGAATATATAATAGATAAAAATAATACTTTAGCGATATACTTTCAAGGCTAATTATTCAATGATTATTTTATAAGAATGGAGCAATATAGAAATTTTAGTCCAGTAACACTTAGACAGTTCCCTTTAAGAGCAAGATTAAGTTTTAGAAGTAAGTACTTATTATCAGACAATCGGTAATGCATCTTAGACAATTTGTGAAGTTATAATAACCCACAAGATGAATTAAAAGTAATCAATGCACTCCTGCATTATTTTAGACAAATTAATGAGCATAGAGAAAGGAATCATTTTGCATTTTTTATATTAGTCAAAGATAGACAATCAAGCACTTATAGTAAATGGAGAAGGTAGTTGATCTGATAGTCAATTGTCTTGATCATATTGTAGATGCTTTTATACATTTCATAAAGCAATAGAATTTGCTAGACAAAAGATGAGACCATATTATCATGTTAGCCATTTAATTAACCCTTTAAGCAGTGCATCAATGGCATCAACCAAACAATTAAATAACTCTTTAAACAGTGCAGCAACATCATCATCATCAACCATACACCTTTGTAACCACTGTGAAGCCATGACATGCACATTAGAAAGCTTAATGATACGAGATATAATTTAGACAACAAAGTAAATGCATGTAGATAGAAGATAATTGTATAAAAAAATTACTAATGTAAAACTAATTAGAAAGAATATTATATTACAAAATAATATCATATTTTACATAACCAAAAGACCCAAAAAACCCAAACACTTAATCATTACTTACCACTTGAAGAAATTTTAACCATATCCCAACGAGGCAATTTCTAAGAATTCAACAAAAATTTTCGCCTCATTGGTGATAGTATAAACATTAGAAAAGAAAAAAATAGTAGAAAGCCTATACCAGGATTTTATTTCACTAGCCAATCAATTATTCTATAACTAATTAAATTTCTTAACTGGGTTTGGACCTGAATGGTCAGAACTGAGAAATATTACCCTCCCAGGCATGATATTTCTATCATTTCCTTTGATTAATCTTTAGCCAAAACCCTAGACAATGAAAATTTATTATTTAAAGCCCTCAGTTTCTAGAATGATATGCACTATTTATATTTTCAATTTAGACAGATTTAAATACATTCTATCAATGTTAAACGGAGCTCTATTTATTATAAAACCAACAGCTTTGTTAATAAATTTTAGTTCTTTACCACCAAAACCCCAAATAGTCAATAAAATGAATGGAGGTGTCATACTACCAGCACACTATGCCATTCTTATAAGCGAAGGCGCCAAAAAATTCAGAAGAAAAATTTATCATGATAAGCCCAGCTTCTCCACAAAAGATATATATAGAAGAACACATGAGATTGCAGTCTTCTATGAATGGATTGACACTCATGACAAGATCATAACCCAATGATAACATTCTACTATTTTGACCCAAATGCATTTTGTTCATGAAGAACAACTCATTCCTTCACTAGAGATAAAAGTTAACAATCTAGAAAAAACGTGAAGAATATTTGGAGGAACTAATCAAGATTAATGACACGCCATCATTAGGAGAAGGATTAGAAACTATGAGTCACCAATATTTGGATGAAGACACGGCAGAAGATGTTCATCAAATTATGGACAAATAAGCGACACCAGCAAAAGTAATAGCCAACTACCAGTAGTCAAAAAGTCAAGTACTCAGCTTTTATCGATGTCTTGTTTTTATGGATGTCCTTCTAGGATGTCAAATAAATTTAGATCCGGAAGTGGAAGATGGGGATTCAATCCGGATTTGGATGCGGATGCAAGTGTATTCAAAAAACTGAATATCTGAATTTGGATAAATTTTATTTTAAATTATAAATTAAATTAAAAATTAAAAATAAATTTTATTTGTGGATTTATTATGTTGTTATATATTATTCATGTTGAATTATTAATTGTTGGATTATGATTGAATTTTATTTGATATTATTAGGTAAATTATTGAATTTTATTTTAAATTAAAAATTAAATCAAAAATTAAATTTTATTTGTGGATTTATGATGTTGTTGTATCTTATTCACGTTGAATTATTAATTGTTGGATTATGATTGAATTTTATTTGATATTATGAGGTAAATTATTGAATTTTATTTTAAATTAAAAACATACATTAAAAATGAAATAAAAAATGAAAAATTAAATTTTATTTGTAGATTTATGAGATTATTTGTATGTTATTCATGTTGAATTATTCATTATTAAATTATGATTAGATTTTATATGATATTATTAGGTAAATTATTAATTTTTGAAATTATATATTAAATTATTAAATTTTAATTTTTGCGGATCCGGATATTCGGAATATCCGCCTGCATCCATTACGGATATTACTCGCATCCGAATCGGCATCTTTTTTTCGTGAATCTGGATTCAAATTTTGCCAACCCTATACTCTTCATTTACTCACTACCAAATACGAAAAAAATTATAAAGGAATCTTTTTCTTTTTTTCATTTTGTTACCAACAGTAAGTCAGCTTAAAAAACAATAGATAGTCACGATTTACGGACATCAAGTCATAAAAAAAGCACATTATCTAGTCATACTTTTTTCCTGTTTAGTTTTAGTTAGTCCTTGGTAAATTGCCACTTGTAAAGTTTGTTTTCAAAATCTTAGCTCTTGTACGTCAAATCATTAATTGTAGCAATTATTGCATCGATTCTTCGTTCGTATATATAGACCGGACCTGTCTATGGTACAGATTCTGTAACAAACATCTCCCGTCATCCCACCATCCGATTTTCTATTGTTTATTTTCTCACTCCACATCCAACCACATCCAACGGCTGATGCTGCAGTCTGTAGCTTACAGAATCTGTAAGCTAGTCGAGTCCTATATAGACCTCTCATGTAACTGAGAGTGTATGGATATAAGTGAGAACAATTATCAACTCTTATATAAATGTTAGATAAGCAATAAAATTAGAAAAGCGATAAAATTCTCTTTATTCACTTTACATATACTTAGAAAGTTTAAACATCATTTGGATTCATTTCGATAGCGATTAGTAAGTAAGTCATCTTATTTGTTTTTATTTATTTATTTATTTTTCGGGTTCAAAAGTCTCGCCCAGTCAATAAAAATATAAATTATATTTAAAGTATTACCAAAAGAAAGTTCTTATCATTATTCAAGGGAAATGAGTTTGAAAGAAGGTATTTCAAAAAATAAATTTTTGTTTTTGACAAAAATAATAAGAACTTAGTGAAAGTTTCTGCTGAATTTCTAAAAACTTCTTTTTAAACACGGTCTTTGTTAACCCATTAAGCCTTTAATGTGTTGAAAATTCTTTTTTGGGCTTGAGTCAGGAGTTTTAAAGTATTTTTTTTTACTGGCATATTTTCAAAATCAGTTTAATAAACTTTGAAAAGTTAGTTTTTGTCAAAATAGTTTCCTCAGTTTTCATAAATTTTTTGGGAATTACTGTATATAAGGGAGAAACCAACGACATATATTCTGGTGATTAACCTAAATAAAAACTATATCAGTCTATTTGTCAGTATAACAAATCATGAACAAGTCTTCCCTTGGTCTATTTTGCCTTTTTCTCTTCTTTTACAGTTAATTACTATTCTACTCTTGCTTCTTTTTTGTTCACTATAAATATTGGACTTCTATGTCTATTTCTTCTATTTCTTATTACTTTTAATTCTAATAATTCATTTATATGCATTTTGAATTCATTTTTCTCTTCTATCTTCCTCTAGTCCTTCAAACTATACAAGGAAATCATAGAATAACTATACTTTGAGTGGACGAAATAAACTTACACTATAATTCTTATATTTTTCTAATTAAAATTAAAGAAAATTTATAAATTAATTTTATATAAATTAGTGTGACATAATATAATTGATTAGATTAAATAACTTTTTAATCATATGATTTATTTTGTCTCTATTAATAAAAATTTAAAGGGTTATTTATCGTCAGCCCCCACATGTTTCGACAATTAGCACCGCGCACCCATAAGTTTCGACCATGTGCACCCAACCCCCATTTCCGTCAAAAAATCAGTTAATTCTAACTGGTTAGACAGTTATTAACCTAAAAGACCATACTACCCCTAATTTGAATTGAATTGAGTTTTTTTTTGGATAAAAAAGTAAGCTTTTCCATTAAATACTCGAAATCATATACAACACATCGGAAATTCATCCAACCAAATCATATCTGTCATCTTTTGTAGAGCCAATTTCACTAAAGCATGAGCTGCACCATTGTAAATTCTAGCAGTGTGCTGAGCTCTGAAATTCTGGAAACTATTCTTCATTTCCAGAATTTCAGAGATCATCTAAGAGATTTCAGCCATGCTGCTACATCTACTGTTTACAAGCTCTACAACCTCAAGACAATCAGACTCAAGTAACACCGAGAGGATCCTCCTGCTCTTAGAGCCACATGCATTCCCCATTTCATGGCTGCAGCTTCAGCCATTGCTACATTGCCAAAATATTTGGCAAAAATACCTCTTACAGATTATAAAATTTACATTAAGAAATAAAAATTAATTATAATAATATCTTATATTGAAACGATTTTTTCTTATTTCATTATCATAACAAAATTGTAAAACCAGTAAACTTTTAAGAAGAGAGACAGAGCATGATTCCAAAGGGAAAGAAAAAAATCAAACACAAAATCATTAGTAGATTACAAAATAATTCCAATAATCCCACCAAAACAAAAAAAACCCAATAATAAAGAAACCTAAGATAATTATACCAAAATTTCTCTGTAAAATTCTATTACAAAAGAAACCCAAACCAAGAAAATTTAACAAAAAGGAACCAAAAATCAAAAACCCTAAATTAAGTTATAGAGGCGGCGGGAACGGCGGCTGCTTCAGGCGGTGGCGTCGACGGTTTCGAGCGATGGCAGATCACGCAGGGTGCGCCATTTGTTGTTGTTGATTCAAGACGGCGGCAGCTCACACCGGCAGGCAACAGTAGTGAAAGGCAAGAAGAAGAAGAAAGAGAATAAGAAGAAAAAAGAAAGAAGAAGAAGAAGGCGAAGAAGAAAGAAGCAGAAGAGTGAAAGAAAAAAGACCCGAAGAAGAAGAAGAAGAAAAAAAGAAAGAAGAAGAAGAGTGAAAGAAAGAAGACGCGAAGAAGAAGAGAAGAAAGAAAGAAAGACGCGAGAGAGAGAGAAAAGGGGGAAAAAATGAAGGATTAAAAAGAGTGTTTTTTATTTATTTATTATTTTAATCTTATATGAAATCATCATTTTACCCTTTTTTCGAGTTAAGTTAACGATAGTTTGACGGAAATGGGGGCGTGATGCACATGGTCGAAACTTGTGGGTACGCGGTGCTAATTATCGAAACATGTGGGGACTGACGATAAATAACCCAAATTTAAACTTTTGAGTTTCTAAGAATAGAGATTGTAGAATTTTTTTAAAATTCAATTATGTAAATACCTTTAATTTATTTAATTATTTTATTTTATTTCTATCAAAATAATTTTATATTTTTTTAATAAAAACTCATATTAACAACTCAAATATTTCCTACGAAAAATCGACGAGTAAAAAATTATATTTAAATCAACTTGTTTCAGAAGCTTATAAACAAAAGTAGAGTTACAATCGTCAACGTATAAAAGGAAAACGAGAAAAGAACACAATACCCAACAAACACGGAATCCCCAAAATCGGAAAACCCAAACACAGCCCAACTCTTAATTAATCATCATCATCAATATTCATCATCATCGTCATCATCAATATTCATCATCACCACCATCAATTTTATATGTCTCATGTTCTTTTCAAATTCAAAAATCAATCCAAATCATTCGCAAACACAGCAATCTCCTCTACAGGGCGCTCGCGCTCTTGCTCTTGCTCTTGATGGAAGTAAATTCTTCCATCACGAGCAAGCAACAACCGCCTCTCCAGTTTTTCAAAACCCTAATTTCGGAGATTGAATCCTAAAAATCACTTTCTTTTGTTGTTTTGGATATAATGTTTTCGGGGTGGAGGATTGCGAAATCGGCGGAGGAGTTGGTGCCGAAGTGGGCGGTGAAGAGGGTTTGCAAATTCTTTTTGAAGAAGAAACTGGGTCAATTTATTTTGGGGGATATTGACCTTGATCAGCTTGATGTTCAGCTTAGTGATGGCTCTATTCAGCTCAATGATCTCGCTCTTAATGTTGATTATCTTAATCAGAAGGTACAGAGTAGTAACCTCGTTTGCTTAATCTGTGTTTCTTTGTCCTTTTTTGTTGAAGGGTTTTTTTGTTATTGTTATGAAGAATTGCTGTTTGACTAGTCCTTTGTTTTGCTGATATATTAACTGAATTCAATGAATTACACGTAGCTGCTACCAGGCTGGTGTGCTTAGGGCGTTTTAATTTTGCCTCGGGGTATTTAAGGTTCTAATGTTTTAATGGGATTTTGTGAACTTCATTTTTTGTAATTAGTGTGAGTATAAATTTTGAATAGAAATACAAAGAAGCTTAAGTTGGTTGGGCTGTCACTGGAGTACTTGGAGTTGCTACTTATTGATCACAGTGTTATCGTGCTTGTGTTGTTCTTTCAGCTTGGTGCAGCGACATCAGTGATGATAAAAGAGGGGTCCATTGGGTCTCTACTGGTTAAAATGCCGTGGAAGGGCAAAGGTTGTCTAGTTGAGTTGGATGAACTAGAGCTTGTGCTTGCTCCTTGTTGGGATAATAAATCACGGGATGTAGATGAAAGTTGCAGTACCAGCCAAGATGATAACAACGGTATGCAATGGGATACAGGGCAGTTTGGGCATGATGGAGCAGGTAATCCTTCTAAGTTTACTCCCAATGATGTTCATGAGGGTGTTAAGATAATTGCAAAGATGGTGAAATGGTTCCTTACAAGCTTCCATGTCAAGATAAAGAAGTTGATTGTTGCTTACGACCCATGTATAGAGAAAAATGAAAACAAGGTGGAGTCGCATGCAACTTTGGTTCTTCGAATATCAGAAATAGGGTGTGGAACTTGTGTTTCTGAAGACCCTTCCTCTGATAGTGATGCAAGAGTGGAGAGCTTTCTTGGAATTAATCGTCTTACAAACTTTGTAAAGTTTGAAGGAGCAATACTTGAACTTGTTGACGTTGATGCTGTTAATCATCAACCAGGCTCTCTACATGCTTCTGGAACACCCTCTGGTGAAGTACCTTCAGGTTGCATTCCTTCAGATGCTACAACTCCTATCATCTCATGGAAAAGAGGTGGATTTTCAGGTAACATAAAATTGAGTATACCTTGGAAGGATGGTTCATTAGATATTCGCAAAGTGGATGCAGATGTTTGTATTGATCCCATAGAACTAAAATTTCAACCAAGAACGATCAAGTGGTTCTTACTTTCATGGGAAACTTATCTGAAGATTGATAATGATCGGATGTCTCATACGCTTTACAAGCCAACAGACTCTGTTTACTTAAATGTGAGTTCTCAATTCCGTTCATCAGCAAATGTTCCTGCTGTAATTCCCGCTGATGAGATGATACCAATTCATGGTAGCTATTCTTCCAGCTTCCCTTCTTTCAATAGGCAAGAATTTGTTTCTGAAGCTGTGCTACCTGCCTCGCATCTTATAACGGATTGGGTGCCATTTCCTGTCAACACAAATCAGAAACATGGTATTGAAGAAGTTGATCTGGGGGCAAGGTTGGTTTATCCGTCCGTGCTTGTAAACTTGTATAACCATTGATGTTAGATGAATTAACTTGAGGCATGATGCTAATGTTCTATTATTTATTGGTTTGGCTTATTTGCAGTGTGGACCAATTTTTTGAATGTTTTGATGGAATGAGACATTCCCAATCTGCTTTAGGAAACAGTGGCATGTGGAACTGGACATGCTCTGTTTTCAGTGCAATAACTGCTGCATCGAGCCTTGCTTCTGGGTCTTTGCATGTTCCTTATGGTATGTGATTTGTTCCTTTTCTCATATTTAATAAGTGAAGGGCTGGAGAAACATATTGATAGCATTTTTTTTTTTTTGGGGTCATGGTTACTTGCGTATGGTTACTGATTTATGGTTATTGCATTAATTTTCTCCTGATGTATATGTGTGTGATACATAAGGTCTCAGAATTACTTGTTGCCTATGCTGTACCATCATCTAATGTCTTGTATTCCCTCTCTCTTAATGCAAGTTGCTTGATTTAATCTTTTTCTTCTGCAACAATTAGGTTGGGGTTAGGGGAATACTTTAATGTTTTACTTGTGTTAACCGAGAGATTAATTGTTCGTAGCAGATAGATTTTTCATGTTCAGGTTCTTGATTCATGACTTCTTCTATTGAATTCAATTTTATGTAGCCTTTTTAAAGATAAAAAAGTATGTGTTGATGTTTATAATAAATAACTTTTATAAGGGAAAGTAGTTCAGTTACAGAAATTGCAAAACTTTGTATCATCACACTTTATCTAATTACTTGAATAAGTTTTGATTCTTACTGGTTTTTTGCCTCCTGTTTGTGTTTACAATGCAAGGGTTATTTAGTTTAACTCTATTAGATAGGAACATAGTACTGGTATGGTTTTGTTTTGTCTGATATTTGTTTATGGACCATTTACCATTGGGACAATATATGTCATACCTTTGTGGCAAAACTGTAATTATATTCCTTCGATACATTTCAGAACAGCAGCATGTACAAACTAATCTCAAAGCAACTTTTGCTGGAGTTTCCGTTTTATTCTCTTTTTATGATGAAGATCAGAAGGATTCATGTGATTGGACAAATGTTGGGTCACACTTTCATTATGTGGGTGCAGAATGCAGAGACATTTCTCTTGTTGTACAGGTAATAAATGTGAGGTTGAAGAATTATCCTGCCCTTTCATATTTTGTTGTCTTTCCTTTGAACTTAGTGCTCTACATGATTTTTCTTTTGTACTAAGATGAAACTTTGATAATATCAACAGGTATATCCTCAAGAAATGAAGGTTGAGGGAACAATAAACTATATTGAGGTTGCTGATTACTTTCACAACGAAATTGATGTAATGAATGTTCACCCAAGGGAGTCTAAAAACAAAAGTGACAGTCAAACTGTTTCTATCCAACATCTACAAGTGGAAGTTCAAGGTGTTCTCCCTCCATTTCCCCGATCTGCCAATGTTCATGGTTCATATGAATACAGTGGGCCAGTTTCTGCTGATTCTTCTTTTGGGAATAAAGGTGATATTGTTAAAGTTTTGCTGCTTCAAACTTCAGGTATCACTAATTGCAAGTATATCACGGATGCAAATCGTTCACATGGGTGTTTAGCAAGGTCCACATCGTTTTCTCTGAAACTGCCTCTGTTTATTTTTTGGGTGAACTTCCATTTGATAAATATTTTATGGGATCTTTTTAAGGATATTGGAAGTTCTACTAAATTGAATCACAAAAAGACTGGGTTTTTGTCTGAGATGGTCGATGAGGAGTGTGGGGCTTCCCATGGGTATGTGAAAAGAGGTTCTTGTCCTCCTATTACAACCCTATCTTCAACAGAAACTTTACGAGGTAATATATCAATCCCAGAGGCAAGGGTTATACTATGTTTTCCTTTAAACAGTGGCGGAGACACGCGAGGTTACTATGCCTGGGATCATTTTATTGCTCTTGATTTTTCGTCACCATCGACTTTTAAGAAGGGACCAGTCCAAGAACCTGCTGCAGTGTCAGATGGTAGTATTCAGGAAAGATCTTCCACTACAGCCACACGTTCTCTACGGTTAAATGTTGGCGATCTTGACATTTACTTGGTTTCTTCTTTCCATAAAGATGATGCTGAAATCACCTCCTTCAGTAGGTCCAAATTTTCTGCCCAGAACTTCTTTTCTGTCAGCAATAGAACTGGTCTTCTTTCTACCATCAGTCTGCTTTGGCAGGAGGGTCCTGTGACTGGTCCTTGGATAGCAGAGAGAGCTAAGTTCTTAGCTACATATGAGGAATCCAGGAGTAGAAATAAATTCATGGGAAAAGGTTCTGATTTTGCTGCTGTTAATCGTGTGAATGATCTGGAAGATTCTCAAACCCGACAAGAGATAATCTTGAGCTCTGCCTTTTTTGTGCACGTTCATTTATTTCCAGTCGCAATCGATCTTGACTGGTCTCAGTATACTTGCTTACACAGTCTTTTAAACCAGATAATTAGTGGCCTGTCTTGTTTAGGCCATGATGGCATTGGTATCTGTGAAGAATATTCTGTCTCCCAAACATCAGTACTCCTGGAATGTGATTCTCTGGAACTTGTAATTAGACCAGATGCCAAAGCAGATATAAGAGGTGGAATGCAAAGTGAACTTTCTGGGTTGTGGCATTCTTTGAAACTGAGAATTGAGAAGTTAAATTTGCTGTCAGTTTCAAATATTGGAGGCAATAAGGGTGCTGGTTTTCTCTGGGTAGCCCATGGTGAAGGTATATTATGGGGTTCTGTCTCTGAAGTTCCAAGTCAAGAATTTCTTTTGATATCCTGTAGCAACTCTACAATGAAACGTGGTGATGGAGGTGGTTCAAATGCATTATCTTCTAGGTTAGCTGGTTCCAATATTGTACATCTGCTGGATCCGGAGTCTTCCCATGCTTTTACATCTGTTACTGTTAGATGCAGCACAGTTGTCGCTGTTGGTGGTCGTTTGGATTGGCTGGATGCTATAACTTCATTTTTTAGTTTGCCATCTCCTGAAATTGAAGAATCAGGTGATGGTAGGTTGCAGAAGAGTGACTTAACTGTTCCTTGCAGAACTTCTTTTGTTCTTAATTTGGTTGATGTTGGTTTGAGTTATGAGCCCCACTTTATGAACCCGATGGTTAGAAATGAAGTTCTTGATTCTCAGTTGGGTTCTGCTGGAACAAATGGACCTTATGTTGCTTGTTTATTAGCTGCATCTTCCTTTGTTCTTTCAAATACAACCGTGGAAAATTCCTTGGAGAACGATTATAAAATTCGAATGCAGGATCTGGGTCTTCTTCTCTGTGCCAAGTTCGAGTCTCAGAAACTCGCTGGCACTTACAGTGTAAAACATCTTCATGAGATTGGATATGTTAAGGTTGCCCGAGAGGCACTCCTTGAAGCCGTTTTGAGGACTAACTGTAAGAATGGCCTTCTCTGGGAGTTGGAATGTTCAAATTCTCACATTTATCTGGATACTTGCCATGACACAACATCTGGTCTGACATGCTTGGCCAGTCAACTTCAACAGATTTTTGCCCCTGATATGGAGGAATCACTGGTTCATTTGCAAGATAGGTATAATACCGTGCAGCAGGCACAAGAGAGGAGTGATTTGATTGATGCAAGTGGGGTATTGAATAGCGATTCTGCCCCTCCTTGTCAAGCAAGTTGTTTAAACTCAGATACAAAGAGTATTGGTGGGTTGGTGGGTTTGATGGATGAGATATCTGAAGATGCATTTCATTTTGATGGGAGTCAGACCTGCCAATTTGATTCTACTGGGTCACAACTACGTATTTCATTTGATGATGCCCTTCTTGGAGAGGCATGTAGCTTAAGTGTTAAATCCCCAGAGGATTTCTCAGCTGATCTAGCAGTCAGTGGATCAATGCCCCTGATAGGATTAGATCAAACATCATTTATACAGAATGGTTGCTTACCAGAATTTATAGAAGGTTACTGCTTGGCTGATTTACGTCCTTTGTCAGAATTATCTGTAGGGGGACAGTCATCACCCCAGATGCTTAAATGCAGACCCAGGAATATGAGGGATGGAGATGTTGAGAAAGGAAACAGTGGTTGGTATGGAGATTCCTGTCTGAGAATCGTAGAAAACCACTTGTCAGAAACAAGTGGGCAAACTTGCGTGAAAGAAGTTTTGGAATGCAAGCGTCCATCTATTGAGTCTGCAGGACCTGATGATTTCAGGAAGGCCAAGGGGCGTATACTTCTTAACAATGTTAATGTGACATGGAGAATGTATGCTGGTTCTGACTGGCATGAATCTAGAAATAATGGTGAGTGCTCATCAAATATACATGGAAGGGATACGACTGTATGCCTGGAGCTTGCATTAACTGGCATGCAATTTCAATATGACATTTTCCCAATTGGTGGAATGTTTGTATCGGGGCTGTCTCTTTCAGTCCAAGATTTTCACCTTTCTGACAGGAGCAAAGATGCACCTTGGAAACTGGTAATGCTGAGATCATTTAGGTATTTTTAAATGAATGATTTACCTTTTATTTTCTTGCAATAATGTCTGAAAAATTTTTCACGATTGAATTGAAGGTTTTGGGGCACTATGACTCAAAAGATCATCCCAGAGTATCCTCTGCCAAAGCATTCAGGCTGGACTTAGAATCTGTCAAACCCAATCCTCAAACCCCTCTTGAGGAGTACAGGTGCAATTTTTGGTCTCTCTAATTTTTATAGGTTCATTAAGCGATGATTCTTGTGTTACTTAAAGATTATACTGTTATCTTTTATTTCCTGGAATCAATGTATACTGGTAAAAAGAAAAGAAAAATGAAAAAATACAGCCATAGAGCATTTCGGTTCTAGCAATTATTCCTGTTCAGCCTAGAATTAGGAGGAATCTTAAGGTTTAAAGCCCTGATTTGAAAAACACTGTTAGATCTCCATTCAACTGATATTTTGCTTTTGGTTTAGAATAAGTGTTTTAGTTAAGGTTGATGATTCAAGTTTGATTTTGTCATCAGCTTTCCCAGACATTCATGTCATGTAGTTCCAAGTGTGGGTCTATGCAATTTACAGTCTCATCCAATGCCTCTAATTGTGATTCTATTACTGGGACCTTATGAACAATCTTCTCAGTAGGAAGGCTTTATTATTATCTCAACAAGATTACACATCAATGAGGAAAGAGTTCTAAAATAAGAAAAAGAAATATTAATGAAGATAATATCTTATTAGGTTGTTGTTGCCTGCTTTTATATTTTAATAGTTGGTCCTGAGAAACTGGACGATAGCCTGAAAACTGTAATAATTGGGTAAGTGGGCATGGGTTCTTTTCAATTTCCTAGTTGGGCCAATGGAAGGTATGTCAGTTTGTGAAGAAGTTGTGTAATACTAATCAGATTTGTTTTCTCTAGATAGGATTTGTACTAATGATGATTCATACACAGTCTTATTGAATCTTAAGATAATCATTATACTTATCAGTGCCCATTTTCAAAGACAGTGGGGAAGAACTGTACTTTTTGCAATTATACTTTTGTGAAGAAGAAGTCTAATACTTATCAGATTTGTTTTTCTAGATAGGATTTATACTAATGATGATTCATACATAATCTTATTGAATCTTAAGATAATCATTATACTTATCAATGCCCATTTTCAAACACAGTGAGGAAGACCTGTAGTTTTTGCAATTATACCTTGTGAGTCTATGTAAAATTCATATGAAGGTCCAGCCTGACATAATCTGTGTACCAGTTTATCACATGCAATTGTTTTTGAACTTTTGCATAAAAGATTTCAAAACCGATGCAAACTACATGCTGAAACTACTGTTTTTCTTCACTTCATGAGTATGTCATCTATATATTTTATCCCTCTTCTTCTATTGCTATGTGAATTGAAGTTTTATTCAATGGTGATTCAACTAATAACTTCCCTTTCTTTCCTTTTTCCTTTTGACCAAGCTGATTTGATGTGGCGTCTGTATTTTATCTGTTCAGGTTGCGTGTTGCTATGCTTCCTCTGCTGTTGCATCTTCATCAATCCCAGCTAGATTTTCTCATAGACTTTTTTGGAGAAAAAAGCTCGCCAGTTAACCATTCCCCAGGTTGTCATAAAGATTTATGTGATTCAAAATTGTTGATGACAAAGAGCAGAAACCTTGCTGGGCATACCATTGTGGAGGAAGCATTGCTACCTTTTTTCCAGGCAAGTGATGTTGAACTCGAATCTTTTATCAGATGATATATGAGTTCCTTGTTTTCTCTGTGAGCAACCTTTCTAGCCTATAGCATTATCAGAAATTTGTATGTCCATTTGCTATTTATGTAATTATCATCTAGTTCCCAGTTAAAATTATGAGTTATGATTAGCCTTATTATATTAATTTTCTCAGTTTTTGATTACCCTTATTATATTAATTTTATCCGCTTCTTTCTATATTCTTGAGGTCACTCTAATAGGATGTCTTTGAATGCTTCTTTGTTGAACTTGGAATTTGAGTGTAGCTGTGACATTTTATTTGCTGTTATATCTCTTTTTGTTTCATCTCAAGTGTTTAGGTCTCAATTCCAGACAATATTTAATTACTGGCTTTCCCAAAATTTGTTACAGAAGTTTGATATATGGCCTGTTTTTGTTCGGGTTGATTATACTCCAAGTCGTGTTGATCTAGCAGCATTAAGAGGTGGAAAGTATGTGGAACTTGTAAATCTTGTGCCCTGGAAGGTAATTTATTCATTCCTTATCTTACCTCTACACCGATTAGTTAAAGTTCAACCAGATGCTTGTCAAGAACTGTAAATCTTTTCATTTTTTTTCCCTCGGCCCTGCTTTAATAAATTTTGATGCAGGGGGTTGAGCTGAAGCTTAAGCATGTTCACACTGTTGGCATCTATGGTTGGGGCGGTGTCTGTGAAACAGTAATAGGCGAGTGGTTGGAAGATATTTCCCAGAATCAGGTTTTAGCGGCATTCATTGTTGCTGTTGAGAATATTAAGCATTTGTTGGCCTTCTTGCAAATGTGTAAATAATTAATCAACCTTTATTTTCTGTTTTAGATTCATAAAGTGTTGCGAGGCCTGCCAGCCATTCGATCTTTGGTTGCTGTTGGTTCCGGTGCTACAAAGCTGGTTTCATTGCCAGTTGAGACCTATAGAAAGGATAAGAGGGTACTCAAAGGGATGCAAAGAGGTAAATTTTATTGAGATAAAATATTCATGTAAAGTTGGGGTCCCTCTTTTTGGCTAATGAAGAAGTTGTGTACTGTTGGTAGTTTGTAAATTTATCTAGAATGTTGGATGATAATATATAATTTGATAATAAAAAAGCTTAGTTATCGATGCATGGAAATATTACTTTAAAACCAAGCTCTCACTGCTGTGTTAACCATTGATCTAAATGGCCTGATTAATAGTTTTGTTTGGTTGATCCATTTGGTGTTTGCAACAATTGGGGGTCAGATATGTATTCTTTTTAGCTAAGGATTAATAGAAATATAAGTACAGGTGCTGCTGGCTGGGTTTCATTCAGTTTTTTTTTTTTTTTCCTTCTTTTGGTTTCACCATGGCAGGATGGTTTTGTAACATGTGGTTTATTCTAATTGTTCTTTGTTCATCTTCTTTATAGGAATATTTTCTCTTTCCTATCAAAGAGTTATGTTTCTGTCTTAGACACTATTTTATGTTATTAGTTTTCATAGTTTCAAATAGATTGACTATAATATAGCTGAAATCATTCATTGTGTTCCCAAGGTCCACTTGGTTTGGTGAATAGATTAGTAACCCTGAGTTTTTCTTTTTCATCGTTTGGAGAACATTCTGGTTTTGAAATGTTAATTCTGAATATGTAGACGCCTTAGATAATTGCATATTATTTTGTTATATTATTGCACCATGCGTTCAATCTTTTTGCCTCTTCATTATCGTCGTCGTCGTTATTTTTATTATTATGATTTTTATTTTGAACTTCTGTTCTTGCCTTGTGATAACAGCAGAGCAATTTTGTTTTCAGGTACAATTGCGTTTCTTAGAAGTATATCCCTTGAAGCTGTTGGACTTGGGGTACATTTGGCAGCAGGAGCTCATGATATTTTGCTTCAAGCAGAGTATATTCTTACAAGCATCCCTCATGTGTCATGGCCCGTACAAGAAAATACAGTGACAAATGTAAGGCGTAATCAGCCTAAAGGTGCCCAACAAGGAATTGAACAGGTGATATTTCAATATACCTCATATCTTGCGCGTAAAACATAATTAAATTGTTAGATTGGAATTTTGCATGCAAGAATGACAACATTGATGAGATGTTTATATAGATCTTTGATATTGTTTGTAATATACCATGCGTGTAGATACTGCAAATATAAGATGATTAGAGTCCCAAGTTCCAGTATATCAAATAAAATTTTGAGCAGTGTAATAGTTCTAGAAAAGGTAATAATCTTCATAGTTTTTATAGGCTTATGAGAGTCTCAGTGATGGACTGGGGAGATCTGCATCTGCTCTAGTTCAGACACCCTTGAAAAAGTACCAACGTGGAGCCAGTGCTGGATCTGCTTTGGCAACTGCTGTACGGGGAGTTCCTGCAGCTGCTATAGCTCCGGCCTCTGCTTGTGCAAGTGCTGCTCATTATACTTTTCTTGGGATTCGAAATAGGTCAGTATTTTTAGTTTTTTTTCAGTTCATCAATTGCAATCATAATGACATGCATTATGCTCTTCTTGGCATCCAAATTAGGTCAGTATTTTAGTTCATAAATTGCAATCATAATAACATCCTAACATCAAAGGAGAAATTAACTATTGTAATTATGCTTGTATTGCAGTCTGGATCCTGAGCGTAAAAAAGAATCTATGGAGAAATATTTGGGTCCCACTCAGTCACGAGGAGGGGATTAATGGTTCAGTCAATAATTATGATATCATCAACCTTCGTCTACTCTGGCATTTCGTAACCTACCTGTTGCTATCATTGCACTTCCGAGTGTTAAATGATGCGTTATGACTATGGCAAGTTGCCACCGGCTAAAGGAGATTTCTAAGAGCACTCCACGCACTGGAGGCCCCATGAAACACGTAAGTTAAAACATTTCTGAAAATTACTTGCTGTTTCACAGGCTTTTGAAGTTAATTTAAATACATATATCTACTAGGAAGAGGAGTAATGTTTTGTTTCTGCTGTCTGTTGTTTTAGTACGTATGACTTAATTTTTTTTGGTTTTGTATTAATATAGCTCCAACATTTAGTTTTGATGGATGATGATGTCTGAAAACCCTACAACCTCTAGTTTACTTAGTTTTTTGTTGTACACAATACATGGTTTCATCTTTCATCAAATATTAATTTTCTTTTCTTTTTAACTTGCATGTTGAATAATTCTTCAACTGGGTTATATTCCTGCAGTTGCAAATTAAGGGATTATTATTAATTTTGACAGATATTCTTAATGGGCTCTGAGGTTTTGGCTTGTCTACTGGACTTATTTAAAAATCGCCTTTTTAACATTTTTAAAAAATGATGTTCAACATATAATCTGCTTGCAGGTGTACAGGTATTGGAATCACCAATCAGATTCTTAGCATCAGAACTGACTGAATTTTTGTACAAAATGTAAATATCCTTAGCGCAGAATTGACAGAATTTTGTGCAAAATGTACATAACTGGTGCAGCTTACAAATTTTACCCACACGAGTGAGTTTGATAATTATAGTTACCCGATTCACTTAGTACGTTAGTTTGTACATTATATTCTTTTAATGCCTCAGTCACGATGTATATAAGCCCTCTTTGTTGTAAATAATTCAATATCTTATATCACTGTAAGGTTTCTGGCTTGTGAGATGTATAATTTATTCAAAGCGTTTATGATCGTCTCTATGGAATTATAACCAATTTCAGTGTAACGTTGCATTGGTTAATTAGACCCGTTTGAGCTAAACGAGGCACAATGTAATGGTTGGCAATAGTGATGCTTTTCAGCTTAATTGTAGATTTAAGGAGAGATTATTGTGAAGGAATGAGATGGTTGATTGATATATTCTTAGCGGAAAATGCAGTGTGTCAGAAAGCTTGAAGTATTTGAGTGCTGGTACAATATTCATCCAATAACTTTTGAATGGTGATGCCCTGAATTTTTATTTTTTTTTAGGGGGGTGGGGTTTCTTCAAAGGCCTTTTTGTCCATATCTAATGAGTGGTGTGATATGGCAATTCATGAGAAGCGAAGGTCTTGGATGTTCTATTGATTCTGGACTGATCTTGATGAAATGTTAACTGAGAAAAGTGCGGCAGCTTGTTGTCAACGAAGAATGTCAATTGATTAGTGTAATTTTTCTCTCTTTTCTTAACAGTTGATGAAGAGGAAGAGGGATTATTGTAGCTCGCTCTCTCTCTCTCTCTCTCTCTCTCTCTCTCTCTCTCTCTCTCTCTGTGATTGAAAAAAGGAACATATAGATTACAATGGTGATGAAACTGACCCTAAAATTCAGCCCTACCAGTGGCCAAATCAAGTGAGTTTAGCCTTTCGTAGATGATAAAAATTTGAATGAAAACGACACCAGCAATCACAAATTCACAATGAAATGATGTTTTTCTGTGTGAGTCGTTTTTTACTTTTCCATAGATCTGTAACAAATTCTGTTTGTAAAGAGAAAACACAAATAGGGAAGCAGGGAGGAAATGAATAAAGTGCAGTTTGGAGATTTTTAATTCTTATAATTAATAAATTTTCTTAGATGAGTGCAGAGAGAAATTTAGTAAGTTTAAATAACCCCACTATTATTATATTTAACATATTTGTTCAAAATTACAATGTCAATTAACATAGTACAAGGTCACATAGTCTAAGAAATCATGAGCAAGGGGACGTTATTTTACTGCCTGTGTGCAATTTTTGAGATGTACAGAACGGTAAGTCCAAAGTCTCCTGCACTCATAGTTGTTCCAACTTAAAATTTATTAGTTACTGAGACGAGCGTACATCAGTTTCAGGTGACATTGTTTCTCCAATAGTCGGCTTTATATACCTGTTAATATTTGATATCATGTATCTGTGAGATTATTGGTTCCTACCAAATTAGAAGGGAGATAAAAAGTTCAGTCTTAAATTGTCATTCAAGCATGTGCTCTCAACAACCGAAATATATTCTTACTCTAAATGATAATGATTATACATCAAGTTGTAACTCGAATCTGCGCCCTTGCCGTAATAACAAAATCATATTCTCACTTTAAAAGATTACGATTGTACATCTAGTTGCAACTTGAACCAAGCCCCCTCAACATATCTTTTTTTGGGTACCAAACTAATTTATTACTGTAAGGAGGGTATAATTTAATAGAATGTAATTATAAAAATTATTATTTTAACTTAGTTGTATTTAGTGCAAGTGATATAAAGGTAAAATATGCACTTCGTTAGTAATTAGTTAATGCAGCATGTCAAATCTAATGTACAGATATTGTAAAAGAGATAGACATGTTTTGAAAAAATTAGTACATAAATCTATATAGTGTTGGGAATATGTAAATTAATCATAAAAGTCTAACCTCTAAAGAATAAATCTTAGTCCTAAACAATTTTGAATTTTTATTTTATTTTATCTTAAACATTTAATGTGACACAACATATTTTGTTGGGAATATACAAATAATTATTACTATATGGAGGCAAATTTTTTAAGATGGAATCTAAAAAAAACTATAACTTATATAATATGAAATGTATTTTTATTTATAAGTAGTACAAACTAATATCATAATCTTTTTTTTTAATTAATAGTGTGTACAGAATCACTCTAAAATAAAAGTTTTTTATTGTATATATTTTACACCAAAAGATTCTGATTATTAAAAATGAGTGCTTTCCCATCTGACTACAATATTTCATCTGCATCAGGTATCCACTAGGTAAAAAGCTATTTGTACCGGGTCAAACTCCAAACTAATGCACCATTTTATTAAGTCAAAAACGCACCGTTTGCCTTATGCCGAAAACGCACCATTTGCAAAGTTTTTCTCCTTTCCATTATCGATGGAGATCTCTAGCCAAAATTCTCCCCACAAATCCGCCGTTATCGATCAAAATCTCCAGCCACAATTCTTCTGAAATCACCCACAAATCAGACATCATGTGTACCCTCTGCTGTTGTCACTACCATCGACAGCCATCACGCGATAGCCACAACCACTCACAAAGTGGCGGCCACTTATGCACCTGATGTAATGCTTCAATCTTTGGCTGATTTAGGTTTTGTCTTTTTTATTTATTTATTAGTCTTTTTTTTCGTGTCTATCCTTCTCAACTAGGTTGCTGGTTTTACCTTCTTTGATTATTTGGTTAGAGATTCTTTTTTAATTTTTATGGGAAATGTACAAAAATAACCTAAAAATTTTTGTAATTTTTACAATGAGCCATTCAAACTTTTTTCTATCAACATTAGCCAAACACAATGTTTTCTTCCCAAATTACCCTTGTTTACAAACCAAAAGCAACTTTTCTTCTCCCCCTTGATCAAACGAAACATAGTCTTGTACTCTTGAATTATCATCAGCGACGACAAACGGCAACGGCAACGGCGAATGGTAAAAATGAACTCCGATCAAATACAGCATAATCCATCCAGATCCAACACTAATACGTATCACCGAGCAGTAAGAGATATTTTCTTAACTTGCGAACTTGATTTAGTGCGATTACAAACAGGTGCGACAGGCTGCCTGTCGCACCAAGAGTAGGTGCGACAGGCTGCCTGTCGCACCAAGAATAGGTGCGACAGGCACCTGTCGCACCAAGAATAGGTGCGACAGGCAGCCTGTCGCACCAAGATTTCGTGCGACAGGCTGCCTGTCGCACCATGATTTCGTGCGACAGGCACCTGTCGCACCAAGAGTAGGTGCGACAGGCAGCCTGTCGCACCTATTTATGATAATGCAAGCTGTTGCTTCTTCTAAAAATCAAAATCGAATGAGCACTTCAACAGTGGCGGCTTGCATGGCACCTCTACTTCTTCGTCCCCTTCTAGCTGGTGAATGTGAGATTGAAACTGATTTCAATGTGGACCGCCCTGTCCCCGTTCGTCTTCTTGATCATTTTCTATACGCCATGTTTTGCTTGTTGGTGCTCATGTGTTTCGGAGACAAGCTTGATGAATCCCAAATAAAAAAAATTGAGAACGTTCAGCGCAGACTGCTGTTGGCTGTTGGCAAGTTCAATATACTGAATTTCTGGCCAAGATTAACAAAAATTGTTTTTCTTAAGAAGTGGATACAGTTCTTGCAGGTGCGTAGAGATCAAGAAAACGTATTGGTTACTTTGATAAGAGCAAGAAAGAAGATGAAAGAAGAAGAGAGCCTCGGTGTCAACAAGGAAGAGTATGTGTTATCGTATGTGGATACTCTGTTAGATTTGCAGCTTCATGAAGAGAAAAGAAAGCTTAGCGAAGAGGAAATTGTGAGTTTGTGTTCAGAATTTCTCAGCACGGGCACTGAAAGTACCTCCACGGTGCTACAGTGGATCATGGCCAATCTGGTGAAGCACCCGCATGTTCAAGAGAAGGTTTATACGGAAATCAGAGGAGTTGTTGGTGAAAATGAAGAGGTGAAAAATGAGGAGTTGCAGGAGATGCCGTATCTGAAAGCAGTGATTTTAGAGGGACTGAGGAGGCACCCGCCTAGGCATTTCGTGTTGCCACATGCCGTGACAGAGGATTTCGTGCTTGATGATAAGTACGTGATACCAAAGGACGGGAGTGTGAATTTCATGGTGGCCGACATGGGTTGGGATCCGAAAGTTTGGGAGGATCCGATGGCGTTTAAGCTCGAGAGGTTTTTGAATGATCATGATCAAGATTTTGACATAACGGGGGGTAGGGAAATTAAGATGATGCCATTTGGTGCTGGCAGGAGGATCTGTCCCGGTTTTGGTTTGGCTATGCTTTATTTAGAGTATTTTGTGGCTAATTTGGTTTGGAATTTTGAGTGGAAGGCTGTGGATGGTGATGAGGTTGATTTGACTGAGAAGCAAGAGTTTACTCGGCTTCTGCAAGCAGCAGCTGCAGCAAATCATGCTCAAATCACTCTACAATTATTTGGTAAAAAATCTAAAATAAAACACCACCTAAAATAAAACAACGCCAGAGTCAGATGCATATACAAATGATGATCTTGATAATGCATCAAGTAGATCTTGTAGTGAATTCGGCGGTGAGAGAGAGAGAGAGGAAGGAGAGGACGAAAAGATAATGTTATGGGAGGGGCATTTTCGGCACTAGGGATGATTATTGACTAATGTTGATAGGAAAAAAGTTGAGGGGTTAGTTGTGAAAATAACAAATTTTTTTTGGTTATTTGTGTAAATTTCCCAATTTTTATTGTTTTTGTTTATTGAATTAAAGCGTCATGCCCTTATTCATGTTTTCTTTGCCTCTAACCTATTGAATGGAGTAAAACCAAAAAATGGTCCTGAAAACGACATCGTTGCCTGAAGAAAGCGGCTCATGTATCCTAACAAAAAATTGGTCCTTAAAACAACGTCGTTTTTTCAAGTTCGGAGTTTGACCCGGGGCTGACACCAGCATCCTCTTATTTTTTATTTTTTGCTTTTTGCCCTTTTTCTTTTCCAACGTGGCACGTGAGCAAATCAAGCGAGGCCTAACATGTCTTAAAGTCATAGGTGAACACATTTTATTACCACACACATGCACACACAACAACAAGCCACCAACATGGCGTAACTCCAGACGCTCCCTCCCTTGTGTTTTCCTCTCAACAGTATTTCCTTAATCTCAATTTTCTCTCGAAAAAAAAAGAAAAAAGAAAAAAAGGCCCACCGTCTCTAATGACCGTTATACCATCGCCGTTTGTCTAACCGGTCTCATCCTCCATCCGCCGGAAATAAGATGATATCATGAACGTTCCTCTTGTAATTTTCTTTTGTGAAGTTTCTTTTTGGTATAATATAAGTACAGTATTATTCTTTTGTTGCAGAATATAATTACGCAGCATATTGTCTGGAGAGGCATGGTCGTTGAATGGTTAGTTTCCGTCTTCTTTCTTATCTCTTCGGCTACATATTGACTGACACACTCCATGTTAAAAAGTCCAAAGCTCACTTCACATATGAGCAAAACCCTCTTTAAATCTCTCTTCAAAAGACCTTCTTTTGTATTTTTCTCATTTGGGTTTAGCAACAGTTGTACTATTGATTATAGAAATTGTACAGCTAGAAGTATCTGTCAAAGCAATGACTCAGAATCTGAAAATGAGTGGGAGAGATTGCTCAAACCATTTGATCTCAACGAGCTTAGAAAGTCTCTCCATAAAATTACACCTTTTCAGCTATGTAAATTACTTCGATTGCCACTTGACGTGGACACATCCATGGAGCTTTTCACTTGGGCAGGTTCCCAGGAGGGCTATTGTCATACTTTTGATGTGTACTATGTGTTCATAGATAAACTTGGTGCCAATAAGGAGTTTAAAGTTATAGACAGTGTATTACTGCAAATGAAAGAAGAGGGTATTATTTTCAGGGAGTCCCTTTTCATTTTGATTATGAAATATTACGGAAGAGGGGGAGTGCCAGGGCAAGCTACTCGGTTGTTATTGGATATGAAGAGTGTTTATGGTTGTCAACCTACTTTTAGGTCTTATAATGTTGTCTTGGATGTTTTAGTGGCTGGTAATTGTCATAAGGTTGCGCCAAATTTGTTTTATGATATGTTGAGTAAGGGTATTTCACCGACTGTTTATACTTTTGGGGTTGTGATGAAAGCACTCTGTATGGTTAATGAAGTGGATTCTGCATGCTCCCTACTAAGGGATATGACCAAACATGGGTGTGTGCCGAATTCTGTGGTTTACCAGACTTTGATACATGCATTGTCCAAGAGTAATAGAGTGAGTGAAGCACTAATGCTTTTGGAAGAAATGATTCTGATGGGTTGCACATCTGATGTTCAGACCTTCAATGATGTTATCCATGGCCTGTGCAAGGTCAACCGGATTCATGAGGCAGCAAAATTGGTTGACCGGATGCTTGTCCGAGGATTCACCCCTGATGATATAACATATGGAGTTTTGATGCATGGGTTGTGTAGAACTGGGCGAGTTGATGAAGCAAGGGCATTGTTGAACAAGATACCATCTGCAAATGTTGTGCTGCTCAACACCGTGATTAACGGGTATGTCATAAGTGGACGTTTTGATGAAGCCAAGGCTATTTTTTATGATAGCATGTTAAGCGTTGGCTGTAACCCTGATGTGTTTACTTTTAACATATTGATTCATGGACTGTGTAAGCAGAGGCGTTTAGGTTCAGCTCTTGAATTGGTTAATGCGATGGCAGTGAAGGGTTGTGAGCCTAACATCGTCACCTACACGATATTAGTTGACGGGTTCTGCAAGGAAGGCCAACTAGAAAAAGCTAATATAATCGTAAATGAGATGTTGTCCAAGGGGCTTAGTTTGAATACAGTTGGATATAATTGCCTTATACATGCTCTGTGTAGTGCTGGTAAGATCCTTGAGGCAATGGAAATTTTTGGTGAAATGCCTAGCAAAGGCTGCAAGCGTGACATATATACATTTAATTCTATAATATCTGGCCTGTGCAAGGGTGATCGTATTGAAGAAGCTTTGGGTCTTTATCAGGATATGTTATTGGAGGGTGTAACTGCCAACACAGTAACTTACAACACACTAATTCATGCTTTTCTAAGAAGAGGATCTCTCCATGAAGCACATAAGCTTGTAAACGATATGTTGTTTAGGGGATGTCCTCTTGATGAAATTACTTACAATGGTCTAATAAAAGCACTGTGCAATGCAGGGGCCGTTGATAAAGGTTTGGGGCTGTTTGAAGAAATGATGAGAAAGGGAATTAAACCTAGTAGTATCTCGTGCAATATATTAATTAATGGGCTCTGTAGAACGCGGAAAGCAAATACAGCACTGGAGTTTCTAAGGGATATGATTCATCGAGGTTTGACACCAGATATAGTTACTTATAACAGCTTGATAAATGGTTTGTGCAAGATGGGTTGCATTCGAGAGGCTTTAAATCTTTTTGATAAGCTACAAGCTGAAGGAATCTATCCAGATGCTGTTACATATAACACTTTGATTAGTTGGCACTTCAAGGAGGGTCTTTTTGATGATGCTTTTTTAATTCTTCATAAAGGAGTAGCAAATGGCTTTGTACCTAATGATGCTACCTGGTATATCTTGGTCCGGAACCTTGTGAAAGAAATTAATATGGAGAGTTGGAACTTCTAGACATAAAATCCGCTGGTTCATCAATTGAAAGAGCACATTAGGAAGCTGGCCACGTGGGGAATTCCAATTATGATCGGTTGATGAAATTGTTTCAGGTCTCTAAGTTTTTTTTTTTTTTAGTTCTTTTGGTCCAATCACTTTTTTATTTATCTCACCTTATCTTGAGTTTAATTTCTGCCACTTTTTATTCTATGTTTCACCTGTAGATAGTGAAGTTGTTTGCTGCAAGTTGACTCCACTCCAGTCAGAACTATATAACCACCTTATACATGAAAATGTGAGTTTCATTCTTATTTAGTTACCAAGTTTGATAAAAAAATGTTCATTCATATTTTTTTGCTAAGAAACAAAAGATATCCAAAGAACTATTTGAGATATGTACAAGGATTGGTGGGACTACAAATCCACAAAAGCAAGGATGAGAAGTCCAATTCTAAACAAACACTTGAAAAACTACGTAGACCAAAAATATTCCAAAACCCGAAAACAACATAGCTCACTAAGAATGCATCCCCCTCTTAGGACACACAAGCTTCTCAATTAAGCAAAATAAAAAAAGGAAAGAGATATCTTTGAATTCAGCAGTTATGGATGCCTAGAGGGAAGTCCAGAACTTCACTTTGTCCCATAGATGTGAAGGATCTTCCCCAACTTTGTTATCAAAGATTCTCTAGTTTCTTTTATTTCACAAGAACCAAAAAATAGCCAAGATTGCACAGTCCCATAGAACCCCTGCTTTCTCAAATTAAAGATCTTAAACAACTTAGACCACAAAAAGTAAGAAACAAATAATCAACATTCTCTGATGCATATTTACAAATGACTCACCAATCTGGAAACATTGCCATATTAGGTCTTCTTTTTCAATCATGTTATTTGTGTTGATTTTTCTATGAGCAACAGACCAAACCATCATCTTCACCTTGGTGGAGACTTTAGCTTTCCATATCAGGTGAGAAGGAGAAAATGAGGGAGCATTGGGTTATCTATGAGTCTAATAAAGTAAGATTTAGTGGAAAAACATCCTGATTTATCTAAATTCAAAGCTCTCATGTCCCCTCTTAAATCTTTAAGATAAACCTCATGTAGAATCTGAAGCATCTCAGCACATAGCTCATTTTCTCTATCATTCAAGTTTCTAAAGAACTTAAAATCCCAACTCCACTGCATAACAGAGTACTTAAGCATGCTAGCTGTGGAACACTCACGACCTGGAGAAAGCCTATTTAATCGAGGGAAAAGATCACAAAGAGCAGCTTCCCTAATCCAACAATCCTCCCAAAATCTAACTCTCTGCCCATTACCAACTATCAGCTTAATATTGGATAAAAAATCTGTTTTCCCTTTTGAAATAAACACCCAAGGGCATCTACTACTCCTCCTGACTACATCAGCTACATCCGAACCATTTTCATGCAACCCATTCTTTTTATAACACTATACCAATGAGAATTAACTTCAGGAGGAAGCCTGCATAACCACTTCCCAAGCAAGGCCTTATTTCTGTTAATAATATTTCCTAACCCTAGACCTCCCTTGGATTGTGGTTGAGAAACTACCCTCCAATTGACCAAATGATACTTTTACCCTCCCCTAGGCCTTCCATCTATTAATCCCTCATAGCCTTTTCTATCCTTTTAGCCACTGAAACAGGAATTTGAAATAAAGACATAAAATAAGTAGGAAGGCTGGAAAGAACAGATTGGATAGGAGTTAGTCTCCCTCCTTTGGAAGACAAGCTGACAGATTGGATAGGAATTTGAAATATATCCAATCTCCTCTCAACTTTTCCTAAGACTGGAGCCTATAAATTAGCTTTCCAAAGGGTTCCCCCAAGAGGTAATCCTAAGTACTTTAGAGGCCAATTCCCAATCTCACACGGGACTGAAGAAACCAAGTCAATTTACTTTTGTTCCTGGAAATTTATGCCTACAATTGAACTCTTCCTCAAATTAATATTTAAGCTAGAAAATGCACAAAAGAAATCCACAACTGGGAAGGTTATGAAATTTCCCTATATCGTCAAAATGGAAGAAAATTGTGTCATCAGCAAATTGAAGATGAGAAACCAGGATTTTCTCTTTACCAATTGAGAAACCCTCAACCATTCTAGATTCTTGAGTCTTGTCCATTAATTTGCTGAGTACATCAACCACAATTGTCAATAGGAAGGGAGAGAGAGGGTCCTCTTGTCAAAGACCTCTAGAACATAAATCTTACCTCTAGGTCTACCATTTAGGAAGGTAGAAAAACTGACAGAATTTAAACAGCCATTCATCCAACTTTTCCACTTCTGCCCAAAACCTTTAGCTTCCAACACAAAATCTAAAAGTTCCCAATCGACGTGATCATAAGCTTTCTCAAAGTCAATTTTGTAAACAAGACCAGGTCTTTTGCTTTTTCATACTCCTCCATGGCTTCATTAGCTTCTATAACTGCATCCAAAATCTGTCTATCCCTCACAAAAGCACCTTGAGAGTAAGAGATGGTCTCCCCTAACACCTCCTTGAGTCTGAGAGAGGACCTTAGAAATGATCTTGTAAAGACTTGTCACTTAACTGATGGGTCTGAACTCACTCAATTTTGAAGGCTCTTTCTTCTTTGGAATAAGGCAAATGAAGGCAGAGTTGGTAGAAGAGTTCACAACACCAAACTTGTAGAATTCCTTAAATACCTCTAGCAGGTTCTGCTTACGAACATCACAACAGTCTTGATACACTGTCAACGAGTACGCATCAGGACCAGGAGATTTATATTCATATTGGTCATTAACCCCACAGGTATCTCTAAAGAAACTAAGCAATCCAATATTTTGGCTTATATCACAGCTCATAAGAAGCTCTGTCATCATCCAAAGGTAATTAAACTATGGGAAAATTTTGATTACTTCAATCTTAAGAAGCTCTGCAATTATCCTAAGGTGATTAAACATATGGGTAAATTTTTATTTTTTTAAACTATGAATTGATGCAACATATAGTTTGCACTCTGCAGAGTTCCCTTATTGTGTCCCGGCATGTCTGCTGAACAGCTAAAAGAAACCATCATTTTCAAATGTTTATATATATCAATGTTGTCTGTACTATACTTATGATTGTAGATGCTTCAAAAGTAAGATGATAAGAGTCCCAAGTCACATTATCTCCTTTTTTTATATAAGCTGCTAATGTTCCTTATCTTGTTTACTCAAATAAAATTTTGAGTACTGTATTTGTTATAGATAAGGTACTGATCTGCAGAGTTTTGATAGGCTTGTGAGAGTCTCAGTGATGGCCTCGTGAGATCTGCTTCTGCTCTAGTTCAAACAAATACCCCTGAAAATGTACCAGAGTGGAGCCAGCCCTGGATCTGCTTTGGCAACTGTTGTACAGGGAGTTCCTGCAGCTGCTATAGCTCCGGCTTATACTTGCGCAAGTGCTGTGCATTATGCTCTTCGTGGCCTCAGAATTAGGTAAGTTTTTTTAGTTCATCAATTGCAATCACAAGAACATCCTAACTTAAAAGAAAAAAATTGACTGTTTTAATTATGCTTGTATTGTAGCCTGGATCCTGAGCGTAAAAGAGAATCCATGGAGAGATATTTGGGTCCCACTTGGTCACGAGAATGGAATTAATGATGCAGTCAATGATTACGATATCATCAACCTTCATCTACTCCGCAAAAATCATAACTTACCTTTTGCTATCATTGCACTCGAAGGGTGAATACTACGTGAGGCCAATGCAGGAGCCCCCATGAAAATTTGAACCTTTTCTGCGAATTATAGTCTCTCTTTTGAAAGCTTTTGCAGTTTATTTAAAATACATGTATCTACCAGGAGGAGGAGTAATGTTTTGTTTCTGTCTGGTGTTTTAGAGCACATGACTTGAAATTTTTCGGTTTTGGGATTAGTATAGTTCTTCCCCAACATTTAGTTCTAATGGATGATGATGTGTGAAAACCCTACAATCTCTGGTTTACATAAATTTTTGTTGTATTTTATCAAAATATTATTTTTCTTTTCTTTTGAATTTGACATATAGAATATTTATATAACTAGTTACATTTCCGTAATTGAAAAATAAGGAATTAATATTAATTTGGACGGATATTGTTAACGGTGTTTGGGGTCTACTGAAAACTCATTTAAAACAATGCCGTAAATCCTCCACAAAACCACGCCAGATGTACAGGTATTTGGAGCGACCACTCGATTTACTTAGAAAAGTTGTATATCGTATTCTTTTAAAGCCTCTGTCATGTTTGTAGATAAATCCTGTTCGTTGTAAAAAATTCAATACCTCACATCTCTTTGAAGGTTTCTGACTTGTGAGATGTATGATATATTCAAAGTGTTTAGTGCATGTTGCATTGGTTAATTCGACCCTTGTGACTAGCCAAATTATGGCATGAGTTAATTGTGGGCAATGGTGGTGCTTTTCAGCTAAATTGTAGAATTAAGTAGAAATCATTGTGAATGAATGGGATGGTTGATTGATATTTTCTTAGCGGAAAGTGCAGAATGTCCGGAAGCTTCAAGTACTTGATTGTTGATACAATCTTTATGTCCAATAACCTTTGAATAATGGTGAGGGATGCCCCGTCTCTCTTCAATTTTTTTCCCCCCTTTTTTCTTAAAATGCTTTTCTCTTCGCATCTGATGAATGGTGACATGGCAATTCATGAAAAGAGAAGATCCTGGATGTTTTATTGAGTCAGCACTGATCTTGATAAAAATGTTAAATGAGAAAGTGCATTGTAGTTTGTTTCCAATCAAGACTGTCAATTGATGAGTGTCATTTTAACTCTCTTCTTAACATTTGATGAAGAGGGAGAGGGGTTGGTGCAGCATCTGATATATATATATATATGTGTGTGTAAGAAAAGGGGCAAAATCATAAATAGTTGTTGAAAAATAGAATAAATAAATTACAACGGTCAATTCATCTAGTTCATGAAAGTTCTTCAGCTGCAAAACATTTGTACAGAACAAGACAGGCAAATTCTTCTCTACTTCAGCTCTATCCAGAAGCAGCTTTGTTGTTATGTAATAATAATATTAAAAAAAAAAAAAAAAGAGTAAAAAAAAATGGAAGTAAAACCAAATGTCAATATTGCTTTGCAAGTAGCTTCCCCTGCTTCTTGTTCTTCTTTCGATCTTCGTTTGCTTTAACTCACCATAGTTGCAGGTTTTATATTGCTACAGCATCTCTTCAATTTAACCCTCCTTCAATCAGAAGTTCCTGAAACAAATGAAATCATCCAGTTAAGATCTAACCCACTTGTGAAGAACAATCAACGATGAGGAAAAAAAAATGAAAACACATTTGCCTCTCCAAAGAAAAAAAAAAAGAAAGGCACTCCCATTTTACCTGAATTGTCTTGCCAACAGGTGCTTCCTCATTGACATTAACAAACACCGACTTCTTCTCTTCAATTATATCCTCCATAAGCACCCCATCGTTTGTGTCGCCTCTTTTAGATAGAATGTGAGCCCTTTTAAGCCCCAGTCTCTCCCTCCACCACGCTGCAGTACTCTTTGGCATTCTTGGCAGTGCATGTTCATACTCATCATCATCAGCAAGCAGTTCCTCTCGCAAGGTAGTCGTCTTTCTCGTCGTGTTGCCACAATTATCCTTCAAAGGCACCAACATGCCCTTGAAGAAAATCTCGTCAGCAGGTTTCATGTTGTAGTTTCTTACGGAAAATTCAAAGTCTGCAGAAACTGGTGCCTCTCTGTAGTTGCTTTCTTCATTTTTTGTTTCTACAAAGTCAGTAGAGAAGGAGATTCTTGGGTCCATGCAAGCCATGGACATACAAAACTAGCAAAGATTTAGATGCGTTACAAGTTTATGCTATCTCTTATTTACAGTGTTAGAATCCATGAACAGATGTTTGGATTTATATATAGGAGGAAGTTTGGTGTAATTGTGTTTATGCACATGATGAGTTTGACATCTCACGTTACTTGGATTTGTCACCTTGTGATTGACAGATAGTAATACTTCAATGTTTTTGTAATAAATAAATTGTGTTTGTCATGAGATGCAAATGATTAACATTTTTAATTGTAGTATTTAAGTGAAAGGCTAGACAAACTGATAAGGCCTATTGACCCGAATATTCAGCCTTATGTGGCCAAATCATGTTCTTAAGAGCAATTGATCACCATTGTTTAACCTTGGATTAGAAAAATTTTATAATAATAATGATTTGGATTAGTAGGCAAGACCCCTTAAGGTAGGCGTTGTTGCTTCTCTCTTTAATCTCTTTTTAAGTTTAATTTACACTTAAAATGGAAATTTTTGACATAATTTGAATCAAACTTCTTTGTAAAATTGATAACAGTGTTTTAGTAGTTTTGCTTGTTTATTTATTTTCTGTATAGAATTTATTATTATTATTCTTAAACAATACTGTTAAACAACAATAATAATTAAGATGTTCAGTCTTAACTTGAATTTTAATTATTTTATACATTTATCTATTGAATAATAAGTTTTATAATTAATAAAATTAATATTTTACCACCTACTTAGTAACACATAAATTAAAATTAAAATTGAGACTTAATTGTTGAAATTCCTAACATTACACTTCAAAAATTTGGGTCTTCACTTTTCCATCAAACCAAAAACAATAATATTGAGAACAAAGACCCATGTGGACTTTGAGCTGGTCTAGCTGTTAATCGAATTACTCATCAATAAACAAATTGAATTTCTCTCAAATCTTACCAACACTACCAAAAAAGAAAGATTGGTCTTAGGCCCTTTGATTTGACTATTAATTAGCACCATGTGAGTGTGAAAAAGCAATTCCTGATCCACTTTGGCTTATTGACCTTCACATGTTTGAAATTGCAGTGGCCGAATGGCACTAATCCTCATCCTCATCTGTAAGACCATATAAAATCAATACAATTTTCGATTCACACACCAACTGGGTTTCTGCCACGTGGCTGATTCTCATTTCTTGCCCAAGTTTTGAAAGATAAACCCAGAAGAGGCAAGAGACAGCGTACCTACCTTATTGGAAGTGGAGAAAAACATAATCTGAGGACACTGTCTCCCTTACGGTCTCCCATTTTGTGAGCAGAACTTGTCGTTTTTGTTCTTAATTAATCAAGAAGAATAATTTTTTTTTTCATCCCATTTTGTGCTCAATTACGCTATGCGGCGCGATTTACAATGTCAGATCCGCGCAGAAGAAGAAGTGGGGGGGGGGGGGGTGGTGGGAACCTCTTCAACTGCGCTCTAAATTTTTGCCATTTTTTTCCTAGTAGTTCCTGTCTCACCATACTATATTAAGGGGGGCATAAATGAAGCATGATTATAGAAGATTATTATTATATGGTTACAGAAGAAAATTGTGTTATGAGAATTTATTCTTCAAAAGGCAGGCTAATCTATGACTGTAATTGAAAAATAATTTAGTTGACCGAAAATCATGTCATGGGAGAAAGTTCTTTATAACTGTTCTATAGTATCTAATTACTACCAGTTTGATCATATGTTTCTGTTCTAAGTTTATTGCAATACATACCAAATTACAAATTACAATCGTTCTAGTGGCTGTTAATCTAATTTATTAAGTAATTTTGGCAGTGTTAGAAAGCAATTTTCGTTGTTGAAAATCAAAAGTTATTATTCATAATGCTTAAACTTTGTTAGACAAACACAGCTGAAAAAATGCTTTAAAATGGTTTTGCAGTAAGTACTTTCTGTTTAGAATTACTTCCTACAGACTACAGAGACACTTCATAAGTCGGTAATCATTAATTCGTTGAAAGCCCTTCATTCCCACAAAAAAAAAAAAGGTTGGTGCTACGTTACGTTAAGCGTAACGTACGCCACACACAGCAACAATAGTAGGTTCCATCATGGGAACTGTTGCTGTGTATGGATGTATGTTACGCTTGACGTAACGTAGCGGGATCCAAAAAAAAGACCACAATTGGACTTTATGATCAAGCTTTTATAAGCTAAGCTAACTAGCTTAAGTGATAGAGACCTATTGATATGTCTTTTTTTTTTTTATCAACATTAATTTAATCCTTTATCAAGTCTGTTAGATCTTTGGTTTGGGTCTTGGTCCTGGTCAGAATCTATTCCCACTCCACTCCGAAGCCAACAAAAAACTGCTCGGGTCTCCAACTTAAGGTATCCATGCACATGCGAATTACTTAAAGCACCACATATTCATTTAATTTTATTGAAGTCATGTATGGCGCACTTAGATTGTCGAGAAACTATGAACAAAGAGTTAAAAAAACAAAAATTAAGAATTAATTTTTTGAGCCGCAAAAACTTTACTCAAAGTCATCATCATGTTCTACATTATCAGGAGAAAATCTTTTCAATGGCAATTGATTTCCAAAAGAGAGTTTAGGCTTTATTGCACCTTTTAGAGAAGTTCTCATTGATTTCGGCTGGGAAGAGGCAGATAATGAGAATTTCGCCGAATTTTCGAGTGAAGGAACATCTTTTAGTAGCTTATGATGTTGAGATAATAACTTGGACCTTTGGTCCAGCTTCGGCTTGGGATTAGTAATATGATTATTCGGGTTCTTGTTTCCTTCTGTCGCTTGCATCTTCGGGCTTACTTTTGATTCAATTGGCACAAGCTTCCCGTCTACTTGGTTAGTGAAAACGAATGTGACCTGTAAGATTACTAAAATTTGAGTACTATGCATATTCATTTGATGGCAGATAATGAAAACATATAGATGTAAATGATTATTGGAGTTATGTTTCATATCTTTTACGCTCACCTTCCATCAGAGAACAGTCATGAAGATAATAAGTAGAATCTCATTAGGTAATGCAAAAGTTCCAAAGAATTTTTATAATTAGGCATGATCCATGTAGATTGAAAAAGTACTCCTAGAATGCAAACCATTCACTCTCCGCACACATCATCAGACCAGGAGGTGCTTCACCAAGTTTTTCAGTATTTTATGGAAACTCATTTATATTATCAAGTCTAAAATAGATGAATTTGGATTAGATACAACAATACTGAACCTAAGAGATTTGATTATATAGAACATAGATTTGTGTGCAACTTATCTTTTTGAATTCTATTTCTTTTGAAAAAGGACAATCAAAGTAAATACAAAATTGGAAACTAATGACAAACCTCATCACCAGCTGAGGCTTGAAGTATAGCATCGGGCACTGACATGGAGTAAAAATGGTGCCCCCAGTTATTTAAATCTTCTTCCAAAGGAGTTCCTAACTGAAATAATTTGGAAGAGAAGATAAAAATGATATAAAAACTAAAATACTAATAATTGTAATAATAATTAGTTAGCAAAATAATACAGTGATCAACCTGTTTTTCTGAGCTCTTCAACTTGTGCAAACATCCAGCAAGTCCTGCAAAACCACCTATGTCGGTAACTTCTTGATCAGACTGATCATTTTTGTTTGCTGAGTTGGTTTCATCTCCCTCTCCTATGCTCTCAGCTCCATCATCATAATTCTGGCAACGAGTGCAATGCATATTTTCATGAATTTCAGACCTACATGTACATTTTAAACTAAACTTTTATACATGATGGCGGAGCTGCAATGCTATTTTGTTACACTAAAGATTTGATCCTCAGAACAGCTAAGGTTTTTGTCAAAGTGTATAAAAAAATTCATTAATTCCAGATATCAGCTACTAGTCAGATCAATAACTGTTAAAATACATAAAACCATCACTTTTATGTTAAACCATTTGGAGTGAGGCCTAAAGTCTGGATAATATCAAAAAGTATAAGCTCAAAATGGTGGTTTCTTCTAGTGGCCAGGCAGACTTCCAAGAAACAATAGGGGAACTCTGCAGACTATATGTTGCATCAATTCATAGCATTCACTCTAAAATGTACTAACATCTCTATTAATGTTTTTTTTTTCTTTTAGTGAAGTACGGCCGCTATATAGCCAACAGGCATTAACATGACTTAAAATTTTAATTTTAACTACATCAAACAAGAACGATTAATTCACTTTAGACAATATTTCAATAGGCTAAAATTCACAGATCCAGTTCATATATGTAGATCATTCTATTTAAACCCTCTGTTGATGATGATATGTTGAAGTCGAATGGCATATACTTGATCTGCTTTGCAATACAGAAATAATAAACAAATGGTCGCCAACTGTACAGGCAAAAATATAACAAATTGTTTCTCACAGTTAAAAATATGAAACTTTTTGCCTTCCCATTCTAAAATCCTAGCCTAGAGTTACCATGAATCCTACTTTGCATGCTAAAAATAAGATGCAAATTCATGGTATGCAAAAATTCATCCATAGTTCCTGTAACTTTAAAACTTTTCCAACCACCCCAATTATTTTGCTTTCAAGTTGCAGCACCAACAAATGTCATTTTTGTAATTCAAATAACAATAATTTCAACTTCAGGGACGTAACATACCTCACATCATCATGAAATGTAAACAGGTCACGTAAATCTTCGGTTGAAAGAAAGTTTCCCTGCAATTTAAACTTATTATCTATCTCATTCATTAAAGCTCAAATTCCAAGCAGAGATCATGACAGAAACAGCTAATCAAGAACCTGAGTTGCAGAGCTATCTGTTTGCTCCTGCTGAATAACTTTTTGAAGCCCTTCTTTAGACATTTGACGCTGGTATACCTAAGAAAACATATGCAAAATTTTTATACTTTAAATAAAACTGTGAATAGTTGCTCATTGGAAGCTCAAACTATCTTGCAAGTTCAAAAAAAAAAAAAAAAAAAACAGTTATTGTTGCCGCATAAAAACCTTTTCTTCAATGGTTCCAGTACTCAGAAAACGGTAGATGAATACCCTCTTCTTTTGTCCATCCCTCCAAACTCTTGCAGCAGCCTGTTATGAGTAAAACAAGGTATCCAAATAATCAGAATATTATGATAGACGAGACATACATTCTACTTCCAATTGGCATACAATTAGTGCGCTAGTTAGCATGAGTTAATTACTTGTTTATCATTGGCTGGATTCCAATCAGGATCAAACAACACAAGTCGATTACCACCAATTAAATTGAGGCCACAGCCACCAGCCTTGCTGCTTAAGAGAAAAACAAACTCATTCTGCAAATGATTGAAATAAACCTTAAGTACTGGCAATAAGGCTACATGCCCAACAACATGAAGAACATAAAAGACCCCAATTTTATATTCAAAATAAGAAAAATTTCCACCTTTGAAGGGTCATTAAAGTGATTCACTAACTTCTGTCTTTTGCTGATTGATGTAGTTCCATCCAGCCTCAAGTATGGATACCTTCTTTCACGACACAATTGAGCAAATAGATCCAGTGTCTGATACATGATAGCAAGGTTTACTTATTAAATAAATGAATAGCATCAGATATCTTCCACAAGGAAGAGTTTCTTAATAAATGCTTCATATGGTGGCTTCAGCTAGTTCTTGTATAGCTGCAACCAAGTTTGACAAGCAGAAATAAATTTCATTCAAAAAACAGAAAATTACCCATTTACAATGTCAATTGTTATTTACATTACTTCATCGAAATTTCCTTATCAAATAAATCCAGAAATGAATCAATAGCTTACTGATGATAAAAAATGCTGGGTGGCAAAGAACTATGCCGTGTTTTCGGAACTAGATACTGACTATAGATTAGGAAACCAATAGCACACTGACAGTCACATTATGAATAACAAGCATGATCTCCATCCATATTGCATGGTGCTGAACCACTTTATTTAACCAGAATTACTATCTAACAGTACCTGAGTATAATTTGAGACCAGAACAATTCGGTCATCAGTTCTCTGACGTAGATGGCCCAGTAACCGGGCTAAGACATGCATTTTTCCAGACAGTTCAACCCAAGCCCCATCACCTCCAGTCCATGATCCAGATCTAACAATTATAAGGGAAGCAAATGACATCTTAATTGATCATATATGCTAAGCATAATATTTGTAAATAATACAAACAAATGCTCACCTTCCAGAGAACATCTCTGGAGGGAAAAAACGTATACAGTCCTCAAATCCAGTGGTTCCTGGATTTCCACTTTTTATAGTATCGTAGATAAGCTGCACATACAAAAAGTCTTAACCGAGGATCAGACTGTAAGACAATGGATTTATTCTTATAACAGAACAGATGTTAATTAAAAGGATGGGAAAGGTAGCAAAACTAGACAAGAGCAAGTTAATGCATCAAAGCAGAAGTTCAGCATCTTCACAATACGTTCATTTTCATACCGAATTGATTCATATCACTGAAAAAGGAATTGTACTAATGTCAATATGTACACATTCAATTTATTAATTAGGCCAAGCACCCTTGATATCCCATAGTAGTCCCAATCAGTATTGTCTAGGCCAGAGACATTGACAGAATATTTATCGATGGTTCTTTAGAGATTATAACATTTCTAGAACCAAAGGATCATCAAAACCCAAATGAAGTCCAATTCTAGGAAGTTTTGACCAAGCTTCAGTGTAGTTTCAAGCGAAAAAATTGTTCCAAGGAAAAATCTCATTGATGCAATTTTAACATAAAATCCTTTTAGGACATAAAGCCTAAAAATTGTATCCAATTCAAAAAAAGCAACTACTAATTCAAAAGGTTCTCAACAAAACAATAAATCATGAAAAGATTAGAGTAATCACAATTTTCCCATATGTTTAATTACCTTGGGATGATTACAGAGCTTCTTAAGAGCTGTGATATAAGCCAAAATCTTGGATTGCTTTGTTTCTTCCGAAATAGCCCGTTTAACCTGCGTTCAAGACAACAACACAAAACCTGTATGGTTAATTGCCAATATTAGGGAACATTTCTCATCAAACTTGGTAGCTAAATAAGAATGAAACTCACATTTTTGGAATGTATAAAGTGGTTATATAGCTCTGACTGGAGAGGAGTCAACTTGCAGCATACGACTTCAATTATCTACAGATGAAACAAAGAATTAGAAGTGACAGAACCTAAACTCAAGATAGGTTGGGATAAATCAAAAAGTGATTGATAAAAAGGAATTTAAAAATCAAATTAAAGATCTGCTTTATTTTGATCCATACCAATAATTTCAGATGTGATAGAACAAGGTTAGATAAATGGTAAAGCCATTTTCCCAAACCTCTTTACAAGTACACAATCTTGGAGCCCCCTTAGGGTATGAATAGATCATTATGGAGAAAACAAGCAACAAAGAATGGTCTTAAGTCTTAACTCTTGTTCTGGTAATGTTAAGATACTTAATAGGAATGTTGTGGTTGTAAGCCTATACAACCAGTAAACAAACTAGTAAGAGTATGCTTCATTATATTAAGAATTCTACATTGAAGAAAGCAACTTCTGCAAAGATTAGCAGGAATAAATTTGAGCATGATGAGAGAGGCTAAGAAACTAATGACTAGAAATTGAATAGTGACTCTGACATTGATGAGCGCTGAACAAAAACAATCTTTAGATGATCTGTTTGAGCAACAAGCAAAGTATCCAAGTCACTTAGACTTCCAAAAGAAAACTGAGCTAAGGACAATAAATTCCAGCCACAAGAACTGGTAGGAGCATCAAGAAGTTATCTTTACGTAAAAGCACTACACAGTTCGGAACAATAAGCAATGTAAGATCTTACAAATAGAAATGAAATGTTGCACTAAACAATAAGCAACTACAACAACAGAGAGCTTTTGGACCAAGATAAATGTACCTTTGGTGGCAAGTGATTTGACAGCAAAGCATTAGTCCTTCTCAATATAAACTGCAAATAGATAATTACGAGTCAAATGTGAAAAAAAAAATTAAAGCAATAAAAGTAACCAATCAGTTCCTCCAGATATGACGCATTTTTCTGTTATGAAAGAACTATCACAGAATCAGAATCTACCAGTTAAAAATGCAGTGTAGCCACTATAAGTCTTGAGAAAGCTAAACTATTATATAATTAAGCAAAAAATAAATAAATAAAATTACCTGATTCACTTTTGCACTTAGTTCTGAAGAGCGCTCAATACCTAGCTTCTTCTCTTCTTCAGTAGCAGTAGGTTCTCTTCCACAAATAATTGATGTCTTTGTAAATGTAATCACAGTTCATTTACAGAGTGAAGATATGTCAACAGAGTGAAACAAAATAGAATAAAAAAGAATAAATAATTTAACTACTGATAGAACATAACACCAAATATGAAACATGTGGTGAAGACATTCCTAAACTGCATATTTTGAAAAATTAAAAGGAAAATCATATTGCTCGATTATTATATGATACTATCAGCAAAGCTTTGTTTTGTGGAGTAGGAGGTTACTCCTTGAATGATATGATAAAGCATGGAGATGGATTTTACAATATTTTGCAGCATGGAAAAACACCTATCATTCTTTATTTACCACTCTATATCAGCAATCTGTAATATAAAGCATCCCTGCCACATAGGACGGAGTTCAGTTTGATAGAACAATAAGAATGGAAATGGTCATAATAAGTGCTCATTCCCTGTGAACCAAGACTCTTCTCCATCCTACCCCATGGCGAAAATTAAAAAATGAAAAAGAAATGAATGCAGTTTAACTAATGAATTTCTAGTTTATCATCAATAAATAGTTTTTTAAATATAAGGCAGCAGCTCACCTCATAATAACGGCGAAAATATGCAGCATCACCTAATATCCCAGGATTAGTAAAGTTAACCATGGCAAAGAACTCTTCAAGATCATTCTGCAAAGGCCCAAATCAAGGAGTAAATCCAGAATGCATAAAAGGACTTGCTATCATAAGCATAAAGAATCATTTTAAAATGCCTACTATGTATTACCTGCATAGGAGTTCCAGACAACAAAATTCTACGCTTGCATGAGAGAGCAGCCAATGCCTACACAAAAGTGTATATAAATAATATCAGGTGAAAAAAAAATGAAGAATATATATATAAACAAAAGTAAGGATAAGTGTATTTTTCATGTCATACCCGATTTGTTAGTGTCTGATCATTTTTCAGCCTGTGAGCCTCATCACATATAAGAAGGTCGCAGGACTCACTGCAGCTAAATTTTGATGAATGCATCCGAAATGTTTCATATGAAACAATCAATACCTGCCGTGGTAACTAAATTAGTGCATATATCAAGAAAATAATCAGACATAGCAGCAAAAGTTTACCTGTAGAGAGCTGCAGGGATCTGTGAAACTATCAATTCCAGAGACAACATCATCTCTTGTGCTTTCACAGAGAGCTATAAGTTGAACTCTTCCTCCAACCCACTTTTTGATTTCAGCCTCCCAATTACTTACAAGACTGGTTGGTGTGACAATAATGGCCTTTTTAACCATTGGCTTTCCATCGAAACCTTGACATAAAAGAGTATACAGTAATGCGATTGACTGCAAAGTTTTTCCCAACCTGCAAATGCAAGTACAATAACCACCTTGAAGACAAGACTTAAACAGTGAAATAAATCAATAGTAATAAAAAAAAAAAGGAACCTATGAACTTGATCTGACAGGATTTACACAGAAAAGATGATCCATTTACCCCATATCATCAGCAAGAATGCATCCATGTATACCAGCAGCATTCAATAGCCCTGAAACACATTCAAACATGAACTGAACACCTTCTCTGCATTACAATGTGAAAAAAGAAATCATATCAATTACTGAAAAGCACAGCTAAATGACAAAGACGAAATAAATAATTGCTGTTTTACATTTATCTTTTATCTAATAATATATACTCGAACCTCAAATCTCTACCTTTATGGATATTTTTCTCTGCCAATATTCATCAATGGCTCCGGCAATGGATTTAGATTGAAGAATGGTCGTACCGGTAAATTAGGTTTAGATTGGTGAATGCATTCTTAATACATAAATTCCATTTATGTTGATATCATTGAAAAATCATATAGTAATCAACATATCAAAAACTGACAAACCATTGAAACCAAATATGAATTTATATCATCAGCAATACCTCTGATGGGGTCGAAGGAAACGAACAAGCAACGGATCAACAGTTATTGGCACTAAGTTACCACCATCATTTTGAGGTTCCTCAGGTTGCCAGAGCACCAGAGGATCAACTCCTGGTGGCAAAGTGAAATTTTCCTCTATGACATTGTTCTCAACAGTCCTTGGTAAATCTAATCGGTTGGTTATTGTAACCAACACTGGCCGAGAAGAGCCCCAGGGAACAAACCGTTTGCGGGCACAAAGACGACGAGCAAGCTGGTCATTCCCATTGTCATAGCCATTAGAGCAGGGAGGTTTGAAAGGCTTCCTACAAACAGCCGCCCCTTCTGTCACTGAAAGAACTCTTGGAAGCAGTGATTGTCTTTTTACAACAAGGTTGCCTCTGATAAATCAGAAAAGGAAATATCAAAGTTATAAGTGAACTTCCATTCAACCATGGGCATTGTAAATGTTTTTCTCAAACTAGTACAAGCCCAGTATCATCAACTTTAAACTCGTTATTACAAACAAAGGAATTATTACAAAAATGAGAAAGTCATATTTGAGGCCTAAGAAATTAGAATCATTCACCCCTGCTTACTCCAGATCCAATAAATTATTTAGAAAACCTCCAAAAGTAAGAAACCTTAGACAAAACTGCTTACATTTTTAATCCATGTTAATTTTAGCCAAACACTCAAAAATCTTAAATCAAGGACTGAATTTTTTTCTCGGAAAGGCAGCTGAAATTCAAATTATCAATTTTCTCAACTCGTAGAAACCCTAAATCAGAATTAATTCATACGATTAACGTGAACAAACAGACAAACGTTAATACTTCAAACAAAAAATAAGGTGATATTCTGAACATTTATTTAACAGAGGAAATTAATTTTTTGTTTGTAAAACCTTACCTCACGAGAGCGTCGACGTTCTTCGACTTTCGATCTTCATCGGACGGCGCAGAATCTGCCGCGGATGCTTCATCGTCACCGTCATCGTTATCATCGTTATAATCGGCGCCATCGCGATCAATGGTGCACCCGTCGCTTGAATCAGATGGATCGGAATCTGAGAGAATTTCTTCGTCGTCTTCCATTAGCAACACTGAGAATTTTTGCGCTTTTTTTTCAAATCACCTTTGTGGCGCTAAACCACAAATGATACAAGTGAGTGTTCCGATATTGCATTAAATTAGGACATGGGATAATAACATAAGGGCCCCCCTATAGTCTTAGTTTTCCGAAGTATATTATATTATTATGAAAAATATTAAATTGCACCAAAACAAATTACTTATAATTGCATTTCATCATCTAATGAAGAATGTTCTCACCTCACCTCACTTTATTTTTTTTTTAATTTTAAACATAAAAATACTATTTAATTTTTTTCTTGCGAGATTTTGATAACTCCTCTTTCTCTCTCTCAAAAATAAATTTGCAACTCAAATTCTCTCTCTCTTTTTTTTTTTACTCTCTCTAGTGAATTACTTTTCTTCTTTTCTTTTTCTTTACTTCAGCACTCTCATCAACTTGTACGATTATTAATGGCGTAGGTCACTGTGATATGATTTGTGTCGTTGCTGCTGATAGTTGAGGTTCTTCATGTACTGTATTTATTTGAATCTTAATAAAAAATTGTCATTTTTTATTTTTAAAAAATATTATTTGAGAATTGTAGCATTACTCCTTACAAATTAAAATATTTTTCAATAAAAAAATTTAAAAAGTTACTTTCTATTATCATAAGTTTTTTTAAAATAAATACGATGGTTTATAAATTATAATAGGTGGACTTCCATTTTATATATTTTCCTGAAATAATTACCAAAATCCATTTAATCTCGTAAATTAATTACAAGGTTTTCCTGACTTTCCCCTCACCTACGAAGAAGATCCCCAAACAAAGTGTTACTACTGATCATTCTTCAACCGATCTGGACCGGGTCCGGTCCACATGCTGCCTTAGTAGATGCTGTATGAGCCCAAAAACACAGACCAAAACCCATCATCCAAAATCAGTTACATTGTTACACTCCATTTCAGTTCAGGGTTTTCTAGGGGTTTTAGGAAATCGTTCGTTTTCACTAAAACCAGAAGAAATGGCGTCTCTCATGGCGATAAGATGCTTGCGAAGCCGAAGACACTCTTCTCTCACGAAGGTACGATTCACATCGCTTCAGTATTCTTATTTGAACCATCCGCAAAACAATATTATCGGCAAAACCCTAACCCTAAGTTTAGCAAAGACCTTAAGTACGTCAGCCGTAGAGTACAATACCCCACCACCACAACCACCGCAGTCACCATTGTCTGATTCTAGGGCTTTTCCCGATCAGAGTAATTTTAATAACAATCAGTGGGCCTCACAGCAAGAACAGAACAACCATCTAAGTTATCCTAATCAAGGGCATGGATATGCTACTAATCAGTATAGCAGTGATCGTAATTATCCGAATAGGGGATATCCTAATCAGGGTCAGAGGCTTCCTATTCAAGGACAGGCTTATCCTCAGCAACATCAACCGGGTAATCATCAGTATCAAAACCCTAGTAATAATCAGGAGTATCAGCGCTCAAATTATCAGGGCCAGAGATCTCCTAATCAAGGACAGGTTTATCCTCATCAACAACAACCACACAGTAATCAGTATCAAAACCCTGGTAATCAGAACTTCCAGCAACCTAGAAGCCCGAATCAGTGGAACAACCAACAAAATCAGGGCTACCCACAAGCTAGAAATTCTTATCAGCAGGTCTCCCCGGGTCACCAAATCCCTAATCAGCTTAACAATGTCCCGAATAACATGAATCAGTGTCCTGCTGGTGATCAAGTGCTGCCTCCTTCAGTTGCTGACTTGGCACGGTTGTGTCAGGAAGGGAAGGTTAAGGAAGCTATTGAGCTGATGGATAAAGGAGTTAAAGCGGATGCTAGTTGTTTCTATACTTTGTTTGATTTGTGTGGCAATCCTAAGTGGTATGAGAATGCGAAGAAGGTTCATGATTACTTTTTGCAATCGACGATTAGGGGAGATTTGGTTTTGAACAATAAAGTGATTGAAATGTATGGCAAGTGTGGAAGTATGACTGATGCACGGAGGGTTTTTGATCACATGGCGGATAGGAGTATGGATTCATGGCATTTGATGATAAATGGGTATGCAGATAACGGTTTGGGAGATGAGGGGTTGCAGTTGTTTGAGCAGATGAGAAAATTGGGGTTGCAACCTAATGAGCAGACTTTTCTTCAAGTTTTTTCAGCTTGTGGCAGTGCTGATGCTATTGAAGAAGCTTTTATACATTTTGAGTCTATGAAAAGTGAGTTCGGCATCAGTCCAGGAACTGAGCATTATCTGGGGCTGCTTGGTGTTCTTGGAAAATGCGGACATCTTTTTGAAGCTCAGCAGTTTATTGAACAGAAACTGCCTTTTGAACCTACTGCAGAGTTTTGGGAAGCTTTGAGAAATTATGCTCGAATTCATGGGGATATTGACTTGGAAGATCATGCTGAGGAGTTGATGGTTGATCTTGACCCATCAAAGGCTGACCCTAAAAAGATCCCTACACCACCACCAAAGAAGCGTACTGCAATCAGCATACTTGATGGGAAGAGTAGACTTGTTGAGTTTCGGAATCCAACTCTTTACAGGGATGATGAAAAATTGAAAGCATTGAATCAAATGAAGGAATCAACCTATGTGCCTGATACAAGATATGTGCTTCATGACATTGATCAGGAGGCCAAAGAGCAGGCATTGCTTTATCACAGTGAACGTTTGGCAATAGCATACGGTCTGATCAGTACTCCGGCTAGGACGCCTCTTAGGATCATTAAGAATCTCCGTGTTTGCGGTGACTGTCATAATGCCATCAAGATCATGTCCAGAATTGTTGGGAGGGAATTGATTGTCAGGGACAACAAACGGTTCCATCATTTCAAGGATGGCAAGTGCTCCTGTGGAGATTACTGGTGAAAGTCTTTGTTAAACATGCGATACATATTCACTGTGATTCCTTCTAAATAGGGCTTTATATGTAAATGCCAAATCTGTGAGAAGTTAAATGGGCTGGTGTGAACAGAGGAACTGTTATTGGTAGTTGGAAATGAAATGTTCACTGGCTTAATACTGTGCTCCTTTTTTATGCTCTATTTGCTAATATTTTATGAAATTCTACTGAAGTGTTGACTTGCTCCTTTCTCTTTAAGCCTTTTTATATGATCTATGCTGTAAGTGGAGATATTTTTGGCTTTTGGACTAAAACAATAATCACAAACCGCGTACACCAGCTCTATACGTGAAATACAGTCTGATGCATGTTTCTTCACTTCCACCAGCTCTATATGTGAAATGCAGTCTGATGCATGTTTTTTCACTTCCGACTTCAATTGGAACTCTGGAAAGTCATTTTTTTCAAGTTATGTGATGTAACTTTGGAAAGTCATTTTTTTCAAGATTAGAGTTATGTGATGTTCAAAGATAAAGCGGAGATGTTGAGAATTGCTGCTGAAAGAACATGCATGTTGCACGCTGCTACATCAGTCTACTTTAAAGCAGAAAAACTAGCGAAAATATACATTTAAAAATACTTGGATCACGGTAACATTTCTGGTAAATAATTAATAACAAGAGCAGCCCCACTTTGCCCGAACAGAAGAGCTAGAATAGCTTCTCTAACCAAGCTTCATGGACCGAGTCATCATGGTCATGAACTCATCCATGTTAACCATGCCATCACCATCAGTGTCGACTGCCCTCACCATTTTCCGGCAATCCTCTAGGCTGCAACTCTCTCCAAGCCTCCTTAACATTTCCAAAATCTCTTCTGCACTTATCTTGCCATCATCATTTTTGTCGAATGTTCGGAAAGCACTCTGTATGTCCATGGTTCTGATCCCACCTCCCTTTTTGTGCGCTTCCATGAACTCTTTGAAGTCAATAAATCCATCTCCATCCAGATCAACAACTTGGAAGATTTTTGGCACTTCACTTATCATGCTCGCTTGCCCAATCGCTCTCAGTATGGCCTTGTACTCCATCTGCGATATCTTGCCATCTTTGTTGGAATCAAATCTATCAAAGACTCGTTTCATCTCATTTCTATCTGCCTGGAAAGTTGGTAACAAACTAGAATTTTGCCTGTCTCGTGATGAAAACAACCGGGATGGCTTTCTCAAAAACTTATTTTTCGATATCTTGTACTGGAAATCGAGAAAGCTCAAGTTTGACATGTCTAAACCAAGAAAGCTCAAAACCTTATTCTATCAAATGAATGTCCGCCCTGTATACTTGTTAGGATACATATAGGATGATTATATAATACAAGTGTATGGAATAAAGGCAATTTGATTGGTAACCTTTTATTCCTTAACCAAAAAGTTGAAAAGCATCAATTCAACAGAAGATTCTCAAGTAGCAGATAGGATAAACAAAGAAACGGTTGCAAAAAAAGAACATTAAGATAAGAATACATTCTGTAATCAAGTTACAAATCTATTCCTTGCTTGTGTCATTCAAATTCTCCACTGTAAGGAAGTTGCCTTTTTGCAGTCTATAGCCGAAAAGGCTAATGCACATGACGAATCAGAGATAGTGAAAAAATGAAACTCTTCAATTACCAAGAAAAATATTCCCGAGTTAGGGGGGCGGCGGGGAAGTGGGTCAAGGTGGTTTTCCATTATCCAAATCCTCCATTACTTCAATGTCCTTACGCGCTGTTATCTTTTGCACATATCCTGCAATAATGACAATATTAAGTTTTAACTACAGGTTTGTCAAACACATGATGCAACAGGCAAAAAAGTGCACGTACATATTCTGGATTGATAGTTAATAGTTCATACAGATACTGTTCCTAGCAACTTAGTAAGCAGCAAACATGTCTAGAAGGATCTGAACTTCACAGACATATGGAAAGGAAGAATTAATTGCATCCACAATAGCATTCTAGACAACCTGCATACATGCGGAATAGATGCATAGAGCATAAAAACCAAATACCAGAGTCCAGAAACTTGGTATCCAAGGATTGAAGAATAATCATCCAATGCTTAAGCATTCCATAGAAACCACTAGAAAAGATGTCTTGATAAGATCAACTTCTAACAGAACTTCCACATCATCTAATATTCTCATACACGAGTCTGAAGTTCTCAGACATGTGGAAAGGAAGAAGTGATTGCATCCACAATAACATTCTAGACAACCTTCATACACACAGAACAGACAAATAAAGCATAAAAACCAAATACCAGATTCTCGTCAAACATTTATTATGCTACTTGAGATTAATTAAGATATTCACATTTAATAATTAGGAATCCGTATTAGTCCACTGGACAACATGGAGACCCACAGATATCCCCCAAGCACATCAACATAAAAAATAAACAAATTCAACCACTAATTCCCCATAGTCAATTTATCATTCAACAAATCAAAAAAATCCAACTATCAAAGGCTCCCCAATCAGAAACCAAGAACATGGGTTAGTTTTGACTTATAGACTCAATGAATTAACTTCATCATAGTAACCAAAGCTTCTGAAACTGAACAACTTGAGGTTTACATTAGATATAAGTTAATCTTTTTCGTGTTTTCCCTTGTGAATGCAAGGTAAGAGTTATGTACAGATACAAATGAGTTTAACTCAGTAAAAATTTCACTATTGATTGTTCACTGAATGAGAAGGAAAAAGTGAAGAGGAGAATAATATGTTGAATATTCTGTAAATGAAATAGACTCTTAATGCTCTAAAGACATCGACCTTGTCTCCTCAAAAGAATAGTTTCAATCGGGTTAAGTGTTTCGTAGAACACCTGCTTCTCAAAATTTTGAAGTGTTCCTCCAATTAATTGAAAAGGCTTTAACATGTACATCGTTATTCTGCTCCAAGCATGTTGTGACCACCAGGGTCTATGGATAACTATTAAAAAGACAGTAGTTCAACTAGAAGAGAAAATTCTTAAAAGCAGAACCTGCAAGACTCACCAATGAAAAGCCATAATATGTATTCTGCAAAAGTAAAGAGCTACTCATGCAGTACTCAAATACTCAATAATTCATTGAATGGGTGATCAACATATGCCAGGATGAGGTTAACTGATCCAGAATAAGGTTATGGCAGATTCATTCATAGCATTCTCTCCTCAAGATTAAGAAGTTAAGTATTGAGGATAAGGAAAAATATGGTAGGTAAATATAACAGTTCAAGGCAAAACTGGGCCATTGTGGTCCACTCTATATCTAAGTCACCTTCAACAAAGCTTGAATCAGCTATGGTATGTTAAAGGTCATTGTATTTCCATACATGCACTACATCATCACACATTTTCGGAGGAAGGAAGCATATCGATATTAGTACAAGAACAGTGTACACAGCAAAAATGTAAATATAAAGCGAAAGAAAATTTCTCCTAAAAAGAATAACAAGGACTTTGCATAAGAGCTATACTTGTTTACCAATAATAGATTGCGTTCCATAATAAGGATAAACCAAGTCAACTTAAGATTAAAGAGTAATTAAATCGCAACTTCCATACTGTAGAAGAAATTTGAAAAAGGAAAAAAAATGCATGACTGAAGTCATAGTAAGAGTGCACAAAAGAGAGATAAAACATTATTTTGCACATTAACAAATAAAATATACATGGACCTTCAGTCAGCATTCAAACTGCTAGCAAACACTTATTAATATAAGTTTCATGTTTGACAACACAATGTCTTTTACATTTTTTAATAATAATAAACCTCTTCCATATCCATTTACAACACAATGTCTTTTACATTTTTTTATCAATATGAACTGGTTTAACAAACTATTTAGTGATTCTTTGGTTGAATTTAGATGGAAGAAATCTTACCTTTGCAGCATTCAATATTATTAATAAGTTACTGAATGAAAACTAAAGGTGTTTACAAAGAAAATTCTGATGAATATACCTTAATTTCAAGAGCTTTGGCAACAAATTCTTTGATATGTTTAACAACTATAACATTTGTTTGCCCCAGGGGCTTGACTAAGTGGTTTACAACTAGTTTTCTTTGGTTGGCCACCCGCATTCCAATCTTGAGGAAAGTAGGAGCTTAAAAGTAGATTTGGGCTTTCTCCTGTCCTTCTTTTATTTTATTTTATTTTTTTTAAGTTACATTTTGTTTGTGAAAAGCTCTTTATGTCTCTCCGAATTAACCACAAATGGGAAGTGAAGTCCAAATGACATATAAAATTAAGCCAGTCACGTTTCTTCTTTTAGTTTACCAATTGAATGAACTTCAGTGATAAAGAAGAAGAAAAATACCAATTCCAAGGCAAGGTATGCATTTGCAGATAATCTCTTTCCCCCTTTTATTATAATAGCTGACATATCCAGACCCTTGACAACTTCGACACTTCCCAGTCCATTCATAAACGACTTCCTTACAATCCTACACATGCAGCAATAAATCAAACACAAATTCCAGCAACAATACTGACAAACAAGACACTGATATTAGTGCCCATCGAACCACTTAAAAAAGAAAGTATTAAAGATACTTATACTAGTTATGCATGGTTATAAATAGGAATAACCAATGCATTGAGACGGGGATGCACCCACATGAGCTCACATGCAATCTAAACTCAACTTCAGGCTTTCAACTGGGCAGTGCCCCAGCCTAACAAACAACATGACCGTCTTAGGCCATTGCTGTTAAATTGTTTCAGTTGATATGTACACTAATCATTAGAAACAAAACAGTTGCCAAAACAAATGCCTTTCTCAACCAACTATGCTTTACAATTGTTAACTATGTCACTTTTACATATCAATTCCTTAGCTGTTCACAAAGAACTTGAAGTCGAAACTGCCAATTGAATTGACGCTTGATCAGCTCTTCAATTCCAGTTACAATTGTGTGAGAAAGGAGAGAACTTGTCTAGGCTAGGGCCATAATGCACGGGCTTCAGTTTCTGGGTTCAAGATTGCATCCAGCTCAAGTCTATGAAGACCCTCGTATCAAGGTTCCCCACGTTTTAGCACTCACAAGAACCCAAAAATGAAGAAAGAATCAATTCCAGTTAAGCTAATGCAAGTCATTCAGCTCCTAAAACATCAAATCCATCTCACAAACTCAACAAAAATGCTAATTTCCACTCAGCCACCATCATTAATTCAATGCAAAGCACATTAACACGCACAAACACAAAGCACAAAACACAACGAAAGCATCAAAGCATCTCAACACAAGATTAATAAAAAAAGACAATGAAATGAGTGAACAATACCTGAACTTCAGGGTCACATCTAAGCCGTTTATCAATCTCCTCACGTGGGACCGGGGATGAATCAGGATAAGTCATGGGAAGTGGAAGCGGTTCACTGTCATCAGTCAAGTAACTTTCTCTGTTTCTCGACCACTTCTTCTCCTTCGCATTCACTTTCACGCCGCCGTGGGAGCCACCGACTGCGGTTCCCTCAGCGTCCGGGCCCACCCGGATGCTGATGTCAGCTGCAGAGGGGAAGTGAGGCCATCTCAGGGAATTGGGTCCAGCTGGGATGTCGCTGGCGGCGAAGCAGCGGAAGGTGGTGGCGGGTTTTGCAGGAAAGGAGATAGAGCTTGCATGGCTTATTGAGTACATAAATTATGCAAGCTGCAAGTGCTAATGAAACAGAGGGGGAAAAAAAAAATGGAACTTCGGGAAAAAATCTAAACAGTTCGTCTGAGGTTTGATTCGAAGTAGCATTCAATTTCACCAAGGTCTTTGGATGTAGATTTTTACACAGAGGATTAGACGGGGCCCACATTTTGAAAATTATGTTCTGTTTTCCCTTTTTTTTTTTTAAAATCCAAACGACACCTTGTTCACTTCACATTCCCCTTGACCTGATGTATTGTGTTTATTTTCATTCATTTTGATTAACAGTGACAATTTGTGACGAGACTCGTCATTCTGATTCGAACATGTATCAAAAGATCAACGCACAATGTTGTTGGCGAATGATGATTCAGACAGAACCTGGACTGAGGAACTTGTTTCAAGTACTTGGGCAGTCACATTAATTATTTGTAAAGCTGTTAAGATTTGTCAGGCGTTTTCAGAGATTTGTAGGGTGCTTTCAGCAACGAGAATTTGATTTAGGAATAAATGAAGTCCAAGCCAAGATACCAGCATCTTTACGATTATAATCTACTGATAGATCACAACGCGGGCCTTCTGGGAATCTAGATAAGGACTTGACACTAATTTTTTCTATAAAATCGGGGATATTAAAAATTTAATGCTGAACATCCGAATTTCATCACCATTGGTGTGCTGATGAAAGCTGCTGCAATTTTGCCACCATAAAGGGTAAACTTTTGACTGAAGGTAGCTTGATAGAATTTGCGGAAGTAGCCAAAAACAATTAGCAGAGTGGTGGTTACGTGAGGGAAAATTACAGGCAGTTCCTGTGCAACACACTCGTTCTATTTCTTCAAACCCCCATGACTGTGAGGATCTTCTTTTTCATATCCTTTTACTGCTGGGAACCTATGCTCAAATGGGTGGATAGAAAACACGGTCAAGAAGTGAAACTACAGCATAATTTCCATCATTCTGATTCCATCCTTCTATTCTATTTGGATAGAGATTGCCAACAAAATGCCTCGAGTTTTACTAGCCACACTGGTCTTTGTAAAGCCAGCTAAAATCAATTTTCAAAACAATGTAGAGTGTGTCAAGTCGGTATGTAGCATCTTAAAGAGTCACAAAGGGTAAATTGTAGCATATATAAACGATCTGATGTCTGTAGTCAGCAAGCAGATGATTGCAGATGATTAATATTAGTTTTTAACAAGGACATATCAAATAGATTGCAAAGAATTAAATACAGTTTGCAACTATAAGTTGTACAAAAAGAGCTATATTAGAACACATATATCTGCATCATGCCTCTTAACAAAAGCCTAATCAATTGTTCTTTCAATTTCAGTTGTGCTTTGACCACATTCTTCACTTGCTGCAGTCTGTTGATTTTAATGTTAGGATTCAAGTACAATCATAGATTCAGATGGAAGGTACAGAAATAAGCAGAATCTTTTCGAACCAAAGAAGTGAAATGACAGTAGATCTCTCTGCTGTCTCTCCATAAGAATGAATTCCTTCATTGAACTTGTACAATATCATTAAGTACGAAAAATTCCCAATTAAATCCTAAACTGATATTGAAAGTACCGTTGCTATCTCTCATCCTTCATTAGCATTATGCAGGTTGTGTTAGACGATTTCCAGGAGACACCCTGAAACAAAAGCATAATCAGCATTTAAGGTAAATAATAAAAGCTGCAGAGAAACCGAGCAGATTATGCAATATACGCATACACAAGCTTCTTAACATAAGAATCTTGAAAGTAAGTAAAGGATTGTGCTTACTGAATATTCAATCCAGGTTTCCACAGGCCATCAGGGATTTGTCCATCAAGATTGTTGTTCTGAAGGAATCTGTTTATCAAGTCAGGTCATCGAAATTAACCAGTTAGCTAGAATTGAAATGTATGGGAATTTATATGAAATAGCCTTTAGGTAACTTCTCAATGTTGAATAACTTACATCTCACGAAGTATGGGAAGTTGGCTCAACGTTTGAGGGATCCATCCTTCAAACTGATTGTTCTCCAAATGTCTACATCATATTATAAACACAAATTGATCAGTGCATTGTGCATAAGCTATGAAGAAATGAGAAAAATACTCAATCAAGAACATACAGAGTTTCTAGAGCGGTCAATGTTTTCATTTCGGGAATTTGACCCCAGAGCTTGTTCCCTCCTAGCCGACTGCATGTCAATAATTCCAGTTAACATCTATTGTCGTCACTTAGAAATAATACCAACCACTAACCTTGGTAGAATTATTGAAAAGACTTGGTTACTTACAGATGCTTGAGTGCAGTTAAATTGCCTATGCTTTCAGGTAGAGTCCCTGTTATCTCAAAGCCTTTAAGATCACTAACATATAATAAGAGAAACAGAACTAATCAAAATTGATTCCCAAAAAAACAGAATGCTTCTTAATTTTTTCAAGGGAAAAATACTTGTAATTTCATGAGCACAAAGAAACAATTTGTGGTCAGATCCATACCAACTGCTGCATAGTATGAAATATCAATTTAATGAACTTACATCGAGACAACTCTTGTATGTTTACTCTTAGTGCATGTAACTCCAGTCCACGAGTTCTCCCAAGGCAGGCATGGATCTCCATTCCAATCAATAGGTGGATTTTTAAAATGTTTTGCCAATTCTTCCATTGCCGCAACTATGTTTTAGAAAACAACCAAATGAGTTAAGATTTGTTTATTAACAAATCTGCAGAATGGTTCAGAATTGTACGGAAAAATTGACTACCGTCTCTAGGGAAAGTCGTTCCAGCAAGAGGCAGAAGCTGAAAAATTTCACCAGCACTGATTATAGGTCCAACAGGCATGTCATTTCTGGGAGTCATGGTGATGTTTGTCTGCCCCGACAGCGGCCATTCGTTTCCATAAACAGCGACCCCGTTGGTTGTGACATTAAGATCCTTGAAGAAAGTATTCCCATTTACAGAAACATTGAAGACTCTCCAGCTCTCAGGGCTCGGGGCTCTATTTTCCTGGAAATAGAGTGCAATGTAGTATCTGCTATTAGGAAGTGGCCCTGGTGGCCACTGGATTTGGAGTGGCTTTCCCTTGGTTGTAGTGATTGATGACAAGAACGCTTTTGCTGGCGGTTTGTTCCAAAAATCTTCAGGGTTCACTTTGTTCTTGTTCTCCTCAACGGGGTTCAAATCCTTAAATGAATTCCACTTCCGGTTGAATAAATCATCTGGAAAGCTAGGATCAAATGGTTAAACATTGATATATCAGTATCCTCACAAGCTAATTGCAGCCCATCATTTTCCTTTCCCTCTTTCTACTTCCCATTTGATTCCATAATGAGGATTAATCATTTTGCATATCCAAATTTCAAAGCCAATATGAGAAGACACTAAAATTTACTCACACCAACCACCCCCCCCCCCCCCCCCCCCAAAAAAAAAGAAAAAAAAAAAAGCAATGAGTTTCCATACCTAATACGGGCATCATCTCCAAAGCTACTCCTTGCAATACTACTAAGTGCAAACTTATTCAAGTCGGTGGTATTATACAAAGAATCATCAAGCTTTGACAGTTCAATAGCTGAGATAAACGGATGAGAAGTCGTGTCATTATTCCTTGCAAGGCACACACTTAGGCTATTTCCTACGGCTGCCACAACAACCTCATAATACGAGCTTAACCCATTAGCAAAATCCTCCGCGGTATCAACAATGCTCCATTTAGTCCCTCCAATAATCTGGTCAAATACAGGAGGCTGAGTCCCTCCATCAAAACCCCCATAATAATAAGTTGTTCTCACTAAATATTTGTCCCCTTGGGTCACGTTAAACACATAGCAGTATTTTCTGGCTTGTAATTCTGTGAAAAATCTAAGTGTTGATAATATGGGCAATAAGCCTGGTTGTTTCAAAGTTGTTGTGTTTCCAAGAAATTGGAAATCCTTATCAGGAAGAAATTTCAGCCTCCCCGTTGTTAGCCCGACCGTGTCACCGCAGCTTAACAGGAAATCTGCATACAACCATTGGGGTCAATCAACACTACATATAAACTCATAACAGAATGGCCGTATAAGGAGATAACTACCAAAGTTTTTGTTACATATCTCAAGTACATTGCTTGTATGCTTTTATTACAAATCCAAGCATGCATGCCAAATAAGGAATGGATATTAATTTTGCATACCTTGAGGTGAAGTTGTAGGTTGAGAAAGGGCAACGAAAGGGCTGCTAAAGAACCATAGGAGGAAGATGATCACAAGAGACATTGTTTAATTAATGGGAGGAAAATGAAATCCCCCTAGAAGAAGGGAAAGCAAAATGGCAAAACTTTTGTGTTTGATTATTATTATTATTATTTTATTTTGGGTAAGAAATTGAGAGAGAAGGGAATGTAGGGAATTGACACGTAAAAGGGAGATCTTGAAGGTAGACTTAATCAATATGCACTTGAGAACCCATGCAAGGGTTACAAAAGCTTGACCAAGTCACAAGTCACATATCTGTTTTAATTATTTTTTCATTGTCTACAGTTATCAACACTATGTTTGGAATCATTTCTTAAGTTCATATGTTTGCAATTGAAGCTGTAATTTGTTATGAAGTTGTTTTACAAAAATAGTTGTGGTAATCGACACAACATTTTTTTTTTTGAGTAAATTTCATATTACTCTCGTATAGAATGATAATATTTAATTTATTCTTAAAATTTAAAACATCAATTTGTTTTCTCATTTATCTTTCAACTCCAATGAGGATTTTCGAAAGTTCTTTGAATTTCAATTGAAATTGAAGAGTTTAATTACCAAAAATAAAATACTACTTATAATTATATATTTATTAGCGAAAAATCTTTTATGTTTTAATGCCACGTTAGTTGTACAACAAATCAATAACATCATGTTATATGCGTATTTATGTAAAAATTAGATAAGTTTAAATATTTAAAACCATCTAATGATATGAATAGTAATCAATAAGTACACATGTGATAAGTTTAGGACTGGATTTCTAAAAAAATTTTAATAAAAAAGTGAATGTTATTATTTACTAAACCCAGGTAATCCGGTCGGACCGGGTTCAAAAATGTTGAGTTTTATTTTTGTTTCCCTGATAAGTTTACCAGCTTAAAACCCTAGCTCCCTTTGAAACTCAATCAAGGTTTTATCTTATTTGCATAGTAGAGGCAAAGAATCATTCAAAAGCAGCAGCCATGAAAGTGTTCGAGATGAGCAATGGAAATACTCTCTCTCTTTCCCTCTTCACCGAAGTCACCAACTCTAAGTACACTCTTTCATTTCTATGTGACTTCAAATTTGGGTGAATGAAAAAAAAAACAAAAGAAAGAGTCATTTTTGATATTTTTCTTAGGAAATAAAAAGTACCCATTAAGTTAATTAACTCTTTCGTATTTATTTTTACAGATACATAAGATTATAACGTGTTTTTTGTCATGGGTTTTCATGTTTAAGCTTTTAGCTTTGAACAATGTGTATAAATATGCTCTTTTTATGGTAGATAAATTTGTAATTAAGCTTTAATTATTATTATTTTTTAAATAGTTGGTTTATTTTTTATTTTTTATTTTTTATTTTCCTTTCATATTTGGTGTAAGCATTGTAGTGGTCCTCTGTAATCATTCAGAGATTATAGTTTAATTCATTACCATGATTTATACCTCAGCAGCTCCTTTTTCGAGCAATGAAATGAGAAAGGAACTTTCGTTTGCCTGAAGGAGATATCTAACGGCTCAGAATTTTGGATGCTACATAAAGAATTAATAATAGTTTAAAAAAATGGTTCAAGTTGAATTTATTTGAGGTCCGGAATTCATGATTTAATAATGATCATGCAGGGAACTCTTAGATTCAATGCAAGCTGGTACACTTGAACCAGAAGCTGCTTTTCTCAATGCATCACTTGTATGAAATCTCATTGAAATCAACATTTTATTTATACTTGATTTTTCGTTCTCCATTCGACTTTCTCTATGTACACTTTTTTGGGGTTTATTTTACTTCTATCAACTGAGACAGATCCCAGATGTTTTCCCTGTTCTTGCCGCTGCACATAAGACACTTATAGCCAAGTCGCGGGAATCCTTAACAACACGCACTCCGCATTCTGAGCTTGTTTACAATTACTCAGGATCAAAACATGTAATCTTCTTTCACCGTTGCCTCAATATTCCTTTCATTCATCAAGTTTTTCACTGTTTGTAAGTAACTTTAGGCTTCAATCTTCTATAGATTACAGAATCCTTGAAAAGATGTGGCATTGCGGACAGCTCAAATTATGTCCTTGCAGCTCGTTTCAATGCTTCTCCTGATGAGGTGAGGCTGCACCTTGGGTACAGCAGCAAATTAATATATCTTAAGACATAAGCTTTGCAGTTTGTAATATTGTTTTGTAAATCCTGTCAGATGGAAGCTGTGGGGAAACTCATCAATGGTAAGGAAATTGATCTGGATGAGCTGGAATCGAGAGCGAATCAAGCCCAGATACAAAAGGTCAGTTAGTTTGTAGGATATTCCGTACTGTTTGATTGTGTGTATTATCCTTTGCCCTGATGCTGCTTTCAGCTATTGCTGATCCATGCTTTATTTTGTTTCAGCACTACAAAATTTCCAGCCTGGAACTAGGCATATCCTCGCTTGCGGATGCTATTACATGTCGGATTGCTGCACGCGACACCTTGTGAGAAGGAAGGTTTATCCTTCTTTTTTTTCGTTGTCATGTCTTTCTGTATCATTTCCATTCTTTGACCGTTGTTTGTTGTTTGATGGTTTTGGATTGGTATTCTGGGATTTCAAGTAGCATTCTTGTTCTCATGCCTGTAAGCTTATCAAGGGAAGAAACGAAAGTTAGTTAAACAGAACGTAATGTTGGAAATATCGTATATGTAACTCTGATAAACAATTTTGTCGGCTGAATGTACACTTAAAATTGGTACATTAATGTTATATTACAATTTAGTTGTCAGTTGTTAACCATTACCCGCTACTTCTAGCATGTTATAACTTGTTCCAAAGAACATTCATAGCCAAATTATTGCTTTGCTACAGAAAATCTATGAGCTTCCTTCCGGCCGTGTATTAATATCCTCCGCAAAATGATATAAAATGCATGTGTTATCTGTCCGTAAAAAAAAGAGAGAGAAAGGTGAATGTAGCCTTGTTAAATTTAATTATCTTAAGTGCTTGGTTCTTGAAATTCTCTTTGAAATACGAGGATTTTTTTAATGTTAGATTTTATGATCTAAATTTTAATGTTTAAAAAATAAAAAATTAAGAGTTATATTTTAGGATACACCCACATACAATAACAGTATCTATTGATGGGATCCACCACTGTTGCTGAATGTGTGTTAAGTTACGTTTAACGTAACTTAGCATTGTGTCAAATTTGCTGCAATTCGGTGGAAACAATAGCTCATGCTCTGTCAGGTTGCAAGTTGGCAAAGAAAGTGTGGAATCTTTTCAAAGCTGAAGGGAGCATTCCAAACTGTCAATTCCATGATATAATTAGATTGATAGAAGATATGACAAAGCAGCAGAACAATGTGGAGAAGGAATCAGTAGCAGCCCTACTTTGGGTGATATGGAATGCTAGGAATAAGTGGATTTTTGAAGGGAAACAAGAGGCCCCAGCCATGTTAGTAGCAAGAGCTGAATCAGTAGTGGAGTCCTTTAAAAATGTCAGCCAGTATGATGGATCAAGGCCAAATCAGAAAAGGGAGGGTAAGGATATCCAGGGGCACTCTATTCCAAATGGGTGGCTAAAGGTAAATGTAGATGCTGCAGTGAATGTTGAGAAGCAGGTAGCTGGGCTGGGGGTGGTAATAACGGACGGGAATCGAAATTGCATAACTGCTGCCATAAACACTTCTCGTTACTTTGGCAACGTGGCAATGGCTGAAGCTGCAGCTGTGAAATGGGGATTGCTGGTTGCATTGAGAGCGGGGGGGGGGGGGGGGGGGTGGAACCTCTGTGTTGCTTGAATCGGACTGTCAGGAAGTAGTTGAGATGATAAATAACAGAGTCAGCAGTATGGCGGAAATCTCTTGGGTGATCTCTGAAATTCTGGAAATTAAGAAAAGTTTTCAGAATTTTAAGGCTCAACACACACATAGATCTTGTAATGGTATAGCTCATTCCCTTGCTAAGTTGGCTCTCCAAAAAATGGTTGAGTTTGTTTGGTTGGATGAATTTCCAGCCGAAGTGTTGTATATGCATTCGAGTTAATATATGGAAAGGTTTACTTTCTCATCAAAAAAAAAAAAAACGTAACTTAGCATTGGGCTATATTTTATTAACAAAATAAAAGAAATACAATATGGTAGTTAATCATGTCCTCATTCTGATGTGGAACCTTTTAAAACCCGGACCCAAACACGGAATGCATACGGAGTATTCGGCTGTATGATTGCGTTTATTTCCTTCAGTAGGAAGTAAATGCGGACGTTAGATCAACGCTACGCCGTTAACTGGGAATTGCGGGTGGCCAATGTCAGAGTAAACAAATTGGTATTTTGCATTTATGCCTCTACATCTTTGTAATTTCTTATTAGGCCTCTTCCCTTTTGTCCTGCTCTAATGCACCCTACATAACTAATAGAAGTTATTTTTAAAAATAAAAAAAAAAACTCAGTACTTGCCGTTGATTAAGGGGAAAAAAAATTGTATTTTCTTCTCGAAAAATAAAGAACAAGAACACTCAATTTTTTTATAAATTTATCCTAATTCACATTCAAAATTTAAAACTCGTCATTTTAGAAATAAACATTTAAGTTTTTTTCCTATTAGTAAATTTTATCTATTTAAATTGAGAAAAACATTACTATGTTATAATTCTTACTAATATTAATATATTCAAATATTTTCAAGATTAATTAAGTGCATGCAATTATTTCCATACAAATAAATAAACCCCTCACTAACAAGATGGGTCTGAATATCTATTTTTTAAATGGTGAAGGCATAGCTGTCAATTTCTAAACAAATGTAGCCTAAATATCTATCAAGGGAAAATTTTGGGGTCCAGTGTCATTTTTGCAAAATAAAAGTGGATAAAGTTGTAAACTGTGATAGCCGGTGACAACAAAATCGTCTATAAATACCTGTAAATTCCACAACTGCCCTCCCAATCGGCGTTTGGCACTTTGGAGGAAATCAAAACTCGATTCTCTCTCAATCATTCGATTACCCGAATAGAATTTCTGAAATTCCTTGTTAAGCTTGAATAATGGGCACGTCTCAAAGCCGCGAAGATTACATCTCAGACTCCGATTATGAAGAATCAGAATCAGGAGAATCTTCCCAATACGACGACGCTCAGGAAACAAGTTCTTCTTCATCACAATCAGGTACCAAAACCCTAAATTCTCTGGACGAAGTAGACGCCAAGCTCAAATCGCTTAAACTCAAATACGCAACTCCCCAAAGCCCTAATGTTAAAAACCCAGTTAAGCTCTACCTCCACATCGGGGGCAACACACCAAAAGCTAAGTGGGTTATTTCTGATAAGTTAACATCTTATAGTTTTGTAAGAACAAATAAAATCAACGGTGGAAATGACTCTGATGATGATGAGGAAGAGAGTGAAGGGGTTCTTGGTGATGGGTTTTGGGTTTTGAAAGTTGGGTCTAAAGTTAGGGCTAAGGTTTCCACCGAAATGCAGTTAAAAATGTTTGGAGATCAGAGGAGAATTGATTTCGTTGATAAGGGTGTTTGGGCGTTGAAATTTTTTAGTGATTCTGAGTATAGAAAGTTTGTGACTGAGTTTCAAGATCGCTTATTTGAGAATGTGTATGGGCTAAAAGCTACTGAAGAGAATAAAATGAAAGTTTATGGGAAGGAGTTTATCGGATGGGTTAAGCCCGAGGTGGCCGATGATTCTATGTGGGAGGATGCAGATGATGGTTTGGATAAAACCCCTGAAAGTGTGACACCTGTTAGGGGAAATCGAGATTTGTTGGAGGAGTTTGAGGAGTTAGCGAATGGCGGCGTGCAGAGCTTGACATTAGGTGCGCTGGATAATAGTTTCTTGGTTAGCGATTTGGGATTACAGGTTTATAGAAACTATAATCGTGGGATTCATAATAAAGGTGTTTCTGTGAGGTTTGATGGTGGAAGTTCGAAAATCGGTTCGAATTCGACTCCCAAGAAGGCTCTTTTAATGAGGGGGGAGACAAATATGATGCTAATGAGCCCATTGAAAGACGGAAAGCCTCAGGCACCAGGAGTCCAACAGCTTGATATAGAGACAGGGAAGATTGTGACTGAATGGAAGTTTGAGAAGGACGGGACTGATATTACGATGAGAGATATCACAAATGATACTAAAAGTTCGCAGCTGGATCCATCTGAGTCTACATTTCTTGGGTTGGATGATAATAGATTATGTCAATGGGATATGAGAGATAGGAGTGGGATTGTGCAGAATATGGTGAAGGGTGACTCACCTGTGTTGCATTGGACTCAGGGGCACCAGTTTTCTAGGGGAACAAATTTTCAGTGCTTTGCATCTACTGGGGATGGATCAATTGTTGTTGGGTCGCTTGATGGGAAGATAAGGTTATATTCAAAGACATCAATGAGGCAGGCTAAAACGGCTTTTCCGGGGCTTGGTTCACCCATTACCCATGTGGATGTTACATATGATGGGAAATGGATATTGGGTACTACAGATACATATTTGATACTCATTTGTACCCTGTTCACTGATAAAGATGGGAAGACAAAGACGGGTTTTGGTGGGCGCATGGGAAACAAGATCCCAGCTCCAAGATTGTTGAAGTTGACTCCTCTGGATTCACACTTGGCTGGGACGGATAATAAGATTCATGGTGGCCATTTCTCATGGGTAAGCTTCCCATCTTCTATTTGTAGTTATGTCTTATTGAATGCTACCGTATATTTGGCATGCTTGTTAAATTTTAGCTTGAGTTAAATATGACAACTTAATTAATGAGCCTTGAAAGAGAGCCTTCAGATTGTCACTTTTACTATTGTCTAGTTTTTCTTCACCCTGGAAGAATCAAATAGCGGTAGCACATTGATGATTGTCAAATTGGATAATGTAGTTGATTTGTGGACCTACTCATTTATTGTAGCGTGAATATCTAATCTTATCAGATTGAAATCATGTTTCTGCTACCCTCTTTCTGTGAGAAAATTTGAATGATGCAACATATATGGTTTTAATAATTTACCATACAAGTTATGATTTCAAAAATCCTACAAAAACAGAAAAAACAAATACATATATAGTGTGTGATTAGCTTTCTCAAAGTTTGAGATGCATGCCCTGCCAGCATTTTAACATTTGTGGCAGTAGATAGATCCATTTGATTCTTGCATGTCTATTGCTTAGGAATGGTCCTCTCCCTCTTTTATCATCTGCGCAGCCCTGCATTCCAGCTGATTGGCCATTCTGTAGTGGTCGCATGGGCTGCCAATGGTGAACTTTCTAGTTATTGGACAGAATTATCGTCACGGAGAGTTCAGGTTATTATAAAATTTTGTCCCAACCTAAATTTAGGGGGCATAAATTAGTATAGAAGAACAGTTGCAGATTTCCCAAATGGGAAGAAAGGGGTCAGCCAAACAGCAGTCCGCTTTCTACATTTCCTGAGGCAGACCAATCAGGTATGTTAGAAAGGGGAAGGGCAGTTCTCATTGAAGGAGGCAGTAGGAATGGAGGTTGGGAACTACCTCTTCTAAAATGCAAAAGTGTTTCCCACTAAGTGAAAAGAAGTAGTTGAGGCCATGATGATGGACCAAATTACTGAGTTGGAGTCAGAGTGAAACTTACTTAATGGTGGGTAAGCACCCAAGTTGATATCATATAAGCCTAATCCACACAAAACAGATTGGCTTAGACATTGAGTTCCTTTAAAGGCTTGAGAGCTGAAACAGCCTAGGGCCTGACAGTTACATGGTTATGATCCATGGGGAGATAGATATGCATAATATGAGGGATCACTTAAATGGGGTTATTACTTTCATGGTTTTGTTGTTGAAGGTTGGAGTAGTTGTTCATTAATTATGTATGCTTAATCTCTTTTCTTCATATGATATATTAGTTACTGTGATGCGTGATGCATATTTTTAATATGTTTAATATGGTCTTTCAGGTAACGGAGAATGGTAAACAAGAGCGCCACTTAGTTGCAACGGTTGGCAAGTTCAGTGTGATATGGGACTTCCAGCAGGTGAAGAACAGTGCTCATGAATGCTACCGGAATCAGCAAGGTCTCAAGAGCTGCTACTGTTATAAGATCGTGTTGAAGGATGAATCTATTGTAGAAAGTCGTTTCATGCATGACAAGTTTGCTGTGACTGACTCCCCTGAAGCTCCGCTGGTGGTGGCGACACCCATGAAAGTCAGCTCTATCAGTCTCTCTGGCAGGCGATGACTTCATCAAACCATCTTTGTTTCTATCTTGGCATCCATGTTGGTGTCTAGTAGGAATGCTTCTGCCGTTACATCTAAACCTTTTTCTAACCTGTAATCAAGTTTGTTATCCTTTTTTTTCTGAGGGAAAAAAAAAAAAAAAAAAACCAGATTTTCCAGTGTTGGTGTTGACTTTCGCTTTCTTCTGCTTGTACATACTGCAAGTGTCATCAACTTCTTCCATACTTGCAAACAGTAAATAGGCTTTTTACACTTTTAGCATTAGAAGCTGGTTTGGTTGTGATCAATTGTTGAATTTAATGAATTTGATTTCTCTATATCACTTGCTGCGTCATCCATATAGACTCTCAAGTTGTGACATGATGCTGATTTTGATAGCCATCTGCTGATACCTTCATGCGGACGATAAAAAGTAGGAATTGTGAAATCTTAAAGGAGTTAAAAGGAACATGGTAGTTTCCTGCCCTGGGGCCTGGGTGGAAATGTTGTTGAGCTTGACTTGATGTGGCAACGGCATTCATTCTGCTTCAGGCTGACCCGTATTTTGAAGTTTGTCAATTCTTTTAATGGTTGGAACAAAACACTTTGTCTAATGAAGTCAAATTAAGTCCATCTTTAATTTTAATATCTTTTAATTTGTATCATTGTTCCTTTTAATTGTAAATTAATTACCAAATATTGAACTAACTATTGTGTGATTATGAGATCGATAAGTGATTCTTACATCCCTAAACAGGCTAAACTACTTAAAAGGGCTTTGTGGGTTTTTTAGCATGCCGACATTGCACTTCATTGAAAATAAACAAATAAATAATAATGAGAACAGTATTAGATAAAAAAATTTAAAAAAAAATTGTTCATATCTTTTCAGCCACTTTATTATCACTAATAGCTACCTTATTATCACTGATAAAAATATTTTTTAAAATACATTAAAAATAATATAATTAATGAATATCTGTATGATATGTGTAGTTAAATTTAATGTAATCAAGTAATTTTTTAAAATAAGTAACTAGAATTTCCCATGGTGGACACAGTCGGCCAAGCTACGCCACTCTTTCGTTGGTGGTTTTGGTCGTTGTAGTTATTGGAGTCAGTAGCGTGTTGGAATCACTGCCGTTTAATCTGTGTGTGCAATGATTACCAATAACCCCTTTCCTAAGTTCAGGCCAGCAACAAAAGTGACCACCACCGTTCATTGGACAGCTTTAAACTGCTCTAAAAATGGTGGTATATCCACCATCACAGTCAATTTCTTGTTTTATTAAAGTAAGGACTAAGGGATAAATTTAAATTTTCTATATAAATAATGTACTTTCTCTTATTATAGTACGTGTGTTTTTTTTTCTCTTTTAAAAAACTCCTAATTTTGATAAAATATGAAAAAAAAATTCATAACCACGAGGTATTTTATGGAGTGTTCCAACTGTGGGAGGTACTTTTAAACACGTACCACAACTCAGATTAGAAGTCCTCACTCGAATCGGGAGGCACATATTCTTCTAACAAAGACGACTTCCCTGTGATTCGAACTGGAGAACAAACTCAATTAAATCACTTAAAGGGACTCTATTACCAATAGAGCCATTACTTTATTAGAAAATATGAAATTTCTTATTAGAACATTACTGCACACACTCGTTACCACTATTTAATCATAGTTAAAAATTCAATCCCCGGCCCGTTTCCAAGGTTAAAAAAAAAAAAATTAGTCGTTGGAAATGATGTAGAGCTGCATTAATCAAGAAACAAGGATTCTGGCATTAATGGATTTTAACTTCAACGAACGCCAATAATTGGCAAATGACATATTGATGACGAACGAAGTAGTGACGTGGGAGGAGTTATATTATTTATTGCAAAAGATATTATTTTAGTATAAAAAATTAAGATAAAAGCTCATTTAGTTCATGTTTTTAAGATTAGTATCTATTTAGTGCCTTTATTTTTTAAAATACCTTAAAATATCCCTGCCGTTAAAGTATTGATACCCATACCATTACTTTTTATTTTCTTTGGCTTACGTTTACAATATTACCCTTTTATAATAATTTTTTTAGACATTAATAAAAATAAAATAATTAAATTACTAATTTAATCCTTAAAAAAATTATATTATTTTTTTTACAAGCACCATTTGCACACTTGGTAGTTTGCATACAATTTTTTATAATTAAAAATTAATATAGTTTTTTATTTTTATTTTTTAGGATTAAATTGATAATATAATTATTTTCTTTTTATTAATATCCAAATAAAAAATTATAAAAAGATAATATTGTAAAAGTAAGCCAAAAAAAAATAAAAAGTAATGGTAGGGGTATCAATACTTTAACGTTATGGATGTTTCGAGATATTTTTAAAAATATAGGGACTAAATAGATACTAATCTTAAAATAGAAGGACTAAACGAGTTTTTACCTTAAAAAATTATATTATAAAATATTAAAATAAAAAATTAATTTATCATAAGAGTAATGTTATTAGATTTCCGAAAGAATGTGGTGGGCGGCTTGTGGGATTTCAATAAGTTGCATGTGAATTTGGAATGCGATTGAGATGATCATATGTTTGATATTAAAATAATAATAATATTGTATGACGTTACTGAACCTTTAATTGATGCTCTAAGCAAATATACGATGGACGGAAAAAAGAATCAAAACGCTGACTTGACGCGACAAGATTGGTGATGCCTTTTGGTTCGTTTCATATTAACAGATAATTAAACCATGTGGTAATTGCATCAATTATTAAACCAGCCAAGCTAAGCTAAGCTTAGCATAATTTAATAATGCGAAGGCCGTACGGGTTTGGTCCAGTGAATGCAGCAATAAACAAGATTATCCACTAAATTACTTTTTTTTTTAAAAAAAAACTTTTAGTCTTTTTGCTTCTTTTATCTCTCTCTCCCTCCCTTCTCTCACGTTTTCATGAGTCTGCGTTTTGCTTTTGCCATTACGCTACTTTATATATGTATCGGTTCCCACATGTCTTAAATTAAAGCACGTGATAAACATGATAAAAAAAAAATAGTTTAATCATTATTACTATTTTACTGAGACGCACATGTTACACTGGAGTTACCAGCTCCCCAGCAGTTAGTGGGCAACGTGTCGCTCTCCACTTGATCCTTTACATCCAGTGCTGAGTGCTCTTTTCTCAAGAACGTGGGATTTAGCCAGCGTGGATACTTAGTGGGTCCCACTTTTAATCCTTCTTCTTTACCCCCCGTCAGTTCTCGGTAGTCACTAATCAGCAAGCCAATCCTCAGTTCAGCAGCAGCACCTCCGGATAAAATTTTGGAAAATCAAATCAATAAAATAATTGGGACCGATGTTGAACTGAGTTAGTAAGAGATATATTTATTGTTCACATAATCGATCTCCAAATTGATGATCTTATCTCTTCTTTACAGATACAATCAAATAATTGGCTGAATTAATTGATTAAACACTGTAATTAACTAATTTTTTTTTTTAAAAAAAAAAACAAGGAAACAAACAAACATTCTAATTACTTAATTAACTAATCATGAAGTAAGACCAGTGGCAGTATTAGCAGAGTCAGAGGAATCGGTGCCAAAATCCATCATCGTCATCCACTGTTGAATCTCGTCTTCTCCAATCATCTCCCAAAAGTCACTCTGAATCTGATCCCCCATTGCTTCTGTTGCCGCCGCCGAATTCCCATTATTATTATTAGTTCTCGCAACACTTTGATTGCTGTCTTGCGACACCACTTGTTGTGGCTGCTGTGAATGCGATGACTCCCCCTGCTGCTGCTGCTCGTATGCTGTTGCCACCGTCGTGCTATCGGGAAATGGGAAATTAAGCTTGGCCCTGGGCCCACGGAACTCAACGGCGGCCTTATCGTACGCCCTCGCTGCCTCCTCCGCCGTGTTGAACGTCCCCAGCCAGACACGGGTCGCCCTCCTCGGGTCACGAATCTCAGCCGCCCATTTTCCCCACGGCCTCTGCCTCACCCCTCTGTAATTCTTCTTCCCTCTCCTCTTTCCCGCGCCGCTGCTACCAGCTGCTGCTTTCTTTTGCCGTTGGTGCTGCTGCTGCTGAGGCTGTTGTTGTTGGTGGGGGTAATGGTTATTATTTGGCGGGAAATAATTGCATCCCAAACATCCTTGAATGTTGCACACTTGACACGTGTCGGCAGGAGGTAGCATCGCATTTCCAAAATTAGTGTTGTGGTTATTATAACTCGTGGACGTGGAGGCGATGGCTGCTGCGTTAGACGCCGTCCAATCTTGAAATCGAAAAATATCGGTGGAGAAATCGTTGTCTGTGTTTCCGACGACGACGTTTTCGAGCGCTGCGACCATGATGGCGAGTTCTTGCTCTTGGGTGAGACGACGCGGCGGAGGCGACGGCTGCGGGTTGTGGGCGGCGGAAACGGCGCAGAATCTCTGTCGCTTTGAGGATCTTTGCATCTTCGTTGTCGATTTATTTTCTTATTTCTTTTTTTTTTTTTTTTTTTTTTCCTTATGTTTCAGTTGTTCGTGTGTTCGTGTTGGCTCTGGAATTGAAAGAGTTGAATTTTTTGAAAGTTGACGAGGGAGGGAGGGAGTGCGCGCGTTTATATACGTGTTAGTGTTGACGTGGACCGCCAGCTGTACGCAGTTAACACACGGAGTACTGGGGGGATCTTTTTTGAGCGCACGTGGAAATTTCTTGGGGTTTCACTTTTGTGATGAAAGTGTGGTCCAGGTGATTCACAGCTGGGGCCATTTATTGCTGACATGGCTGGTGACCCGCGGGATTTCCCAAGAGTTTATTCTGAAGTTTTCAGTTTCTTCCAGGAGGATTGGATTGCACAGAGTCAATGGACGACAAGTCTATATCCTTTTCTTTCGATTTGCTGATAGCGACGCTTTCCTCCGAGCCGCCGACCCGTAGGCTAGCCTTCCCTTTTGTTTATAACCTTTTTGTAGGGTAAGCTGCCCTTGGAGGTTTGACTTTTGGCCTTTTTTACGGTTTACTGTTACCCTTTCTTTGCCCCAGGGGTTTTGACGGCGTACACTGTGGATAAGGCATCCAGCTAAATTTGTGCCATAACCGAATCAACAGTTAAAATGTATTCCACGTGAATTTCATGTTGATTTAGTATTCAGCCCAAACTTAATTGAGTACTGAATTTATATATGTGATTAAGGTATTGAATAAATTTTTTTTTTCTTTCTCTCTTTTTTTTAATTAAATAAATTTTATATTATTTTAACATAACCGCAACTCGATCTCTTACCACAAATGTTAACAGAATTTGAATTTAAATTTTCTATTTTTAACACAAGAGATTTTACCATTTTAACGAGATGGCATTCACAACTATCAAGTGAAGTTACATAATATATAATTTCAACAACTTACACAACATTATTACTCGAAATTATATATTACTAACCAACCAACAAAATGGAAAAATGATTTTAATAAGACGGAAGTCTCAATCTATAAAACGCCAATCCTTACTCCTAGTTGTCCCTTAAATTCAGATAACTATCAGTTATGCCTAATGGATATTTTTTGTTTTTGTTTTTTAAGTTAAATTAGTAACATTTCTTAATATACAAGGAAATAAAAAAATTTTAAACTACACTTAGAAAACCGGTAAGGGATGCATAACCGTCCATTTCAATGGGATAAATTTTAAATTTCTTCTCATAAAATGATTATTTTCAAAATACTCCCTAAACTATGTAAACTTCAACTTATCTCCCTTTTGTTCAAAGGTAAATTTTAAATTATTTTCCATGAATTGACTATTATGAAATCACCTCCCATATTTTTTAAAACCTGAAGTTATTATCATATTTGTTCAAAAGATGGGGTCCAGCAGTTACGTTGCAACAGTTGTACCGTATCCTAACTTTTGTTTTTTATGATTTAAATATCATTGAGCACCCTGCACTCCTTTCATTTATAATTTATTCATAAATCTTAAAAAGACAAAATTACCCTTCTTGACAAAGGTTGAAGAAAATGGATAACGCGCAAGAGTTAGGCATTTTGGGGTCATGAAAAGCCGTGGCAACAATCCCTCTCCTGGCCGTCGTCGACCGTAAAGGAGTCTTGGGTGAGGGATGGAAGCCGATAGAAGACCCCAAGGAGCCGCATGTGAGAGAGATCGGGCAGTTTGCGGTGACGAAGTACAACAAATAGTCAAAGAATGAGTTGAGTTTGGGAGCACGGAGTAGGGCGAGACTGAGGTGGTTTCCGACACCAATTACCGACGGATCTTGGTTGTCAAGGACGGAACTTCGACAATTGTTGAGGCTTACATCTCTCCTGTGGCTGGGAAATATGTTGACTCTGAAACTTCCCAACAATCTGAGCAGCATGGCATCTTCTCTGGGCAAGTTATGACAGCTGTTAAAGATGCATGTAGACAAGCTGTGCTCAAGAAGAAACCCCGACTTGTTGAAGCCATGTATTTTTGTGAGTTGAACACACCGGTTGATTCTTTGAGTAAAATGTATGGAGTGATTTCCTGAAGGCGGGCCCAGGTGCTGAAGGAGGGAATGCAGGAAGGTTCTGCACTTTTCACGGTTCATGCTTATTTGCCTGTTTCTGAAAGTTTTGGTTTTGCTGATGAGCTTAGGAAAGAAACTTCTGGTGCTGCAAGTGCTCTTCTTGCCCTTAGCCAGTTTGAAGCTGTCTTTTGCGACATTCTTACAGGAGATCCATTTTGTGTAAAATGAATTACAAGGTGTTAAGTTAGAATTGATATAATTATGATAGTTTGGAATGTTTGGTATAAAGAAGTAAAGCCTTTGGAAGTTGTGATTGCTGCACTGGTTTTGTTTTGTACCCAACACGAAGAGAGTATTTTATATGTAAGTTATCAACATCAAGGAGAAGAAGCCCCATGTAAGATATCGTTCAAATGTAATCACTTTAAGGAGTTTGTAGAAACTAACAATAAACTCTTTTAACTTAAACCATACCATGATGAAATGTCAAGTTTTGAAAGAATATGAATGAAGCCTTTTAAACTCGGAATTTGCTGAGTTGGTGAAACAAGAATCAAAAGAGTCAGAGTCGTGTTCTTATGTTTTATTGGTATTAGTATTGGTATTGTTGTATTGTTCATGAACCATTGAGAGAATAAAGGTGATGGGTGAGTCTTTGAGATTTTTTCTTTCTTTCTTTTTTAATCGTTACTAACTGATGATGATGGAGATGAAGGTGAGAGGAACAAGCAAAAAATTTTAAAATTTTATTTTTAATTTATAAATTTAGGGGTATTGTTGTCTTTCCATCAATGCTAGTATTGGATGTAAACAAATAAGTACTTTAACATTTATAAAAATAATAAATAAAAAGAGTGTAAGGTGCTAAATAAAATTTTAATAATATATGTAAATATAAAGTATTATAATATTTCTTAATATCTTATGAATAAAATGGAGTAAAAGGTATTCTGTCAAATTTGACATCCTTTAAATCACAAAAGATAAAAAGTAAGGTACTTTCAACTGTTGCAACATAGCTTAACCCCAAAAGATGAGAAAAAAAATGGAGGGTGGTTTGATTTTTTTTTTTTTAAATGTCTTCTTAACAAAAAAAAGGGGGGGGGGAGAATAAATTGATGTTTTCACCAAAGAAGTAATTCTAAATTAACCTTACTCAAAAGAAAAGGAAAAATGGAGTGAATTTATGAAGTATCTTTTCATCTTCTCTATAAGAAAATGAGGAATAAATTAAAATTTACAATAATTTAAAAAATATTTTGAAGATTGTCATTTAGAAATTAACCCTTTTTCAATATGTATTCTCCTTTCAAAATTCTAATCAATTGAGCACGAGAGAGATGGACATTCTTTTATTTATTTATTAAAGAAAATTTCAATTTCAAATTTAAAAGAAAAAAAAAAGAAAAAAGAACTAGTTGCTGAAAGAAGTTGGAAGTACGTACATAACTTTGGATGAATGAAAGTCTCACCATCATCAATCAATTTTAGGGCGTTTGACCGCTTCTTCAGGACCTTAGGAGGCATTGTGATGATTGAGACTTACAAAGTGGAGTTTGTTTCGATACGGAAAGGTGACAGATACGGGTGTGAATTTGAAATCCCAAATATTATGGAGAAACCGTGGGACAACTCACAATACTTCATGAAGGTCAAAACAGGATTTTGGTCAACGAGAAACAAACTAATAGATAATAAGTATGAACACATGCATCAAGAAACACCTGTAACGTAAGCATTGGAGGGTCAACGGGGAGCTTAGGATGTTACTTAAAACCGAAACCACTTAAATGGACGGCGTCGAAACAGTCAATAGAATGCCAATTTGAGCCAGACCCGGATTATATATATATATATATATATATATATATATATATGAATGCACACCGTGACTTTTCTTTTAAATGATGAGATTATAGTGACATAGGCACGAATATAATAAAAATGAGGGAGTCAATTAAGTACTACAATAAGTTTTAAAGTCGGACCGATGCCTCACTTACTTTGCAAACTCTGCTTACTGAATAATAATAATAATAATAATAATAAAACCTCTTAACTTAAAAAAAAAAATTATTTCACCACTATAATTTAATGATTGTACAAAAAGATTTTTTTTTTTTTTTAATTTGACCTAGTCTTAGACTCTTCTCGATCCACTAAACTTTGTGAGTAAAGACTTTGTTCAAATCGGGGGAAAAAATGAAAAAAAAAATCTTAATATATGTTAAGACTACACAAACTATTACGTTAACCTAAAATTTTTTTATACTAAATTTCATCTCAAATAATATATCATTTATTTAGTGATTAATATTTTTTTGTAATATCTAATTGAATTAATTGTATTATCTCATTAATTAATCGATGAATTCTATATTATCTAAGGTAGTATTTGAAATAAAAAAAAAAATTAAAATGCGTACTGCTGGCTTAAAATAAATAGACAACAAATTGCACAAAACAAGGAAAGTAATAAGAAATTAAGGTAGTTGGACGCGGGAGGCATCCAAACAAAAATACAGTTGGCATTGGATTAGTGTCAAACACTGAAACTCAAAGCGCAATTACGTAACCAAATACGACAATTTTTGTGGGGAAAGCTTTATTTAACCGACCAGACCAGACCAGACCAATCAAAAGCTGATGCAACACTAATTGTCCGCTGGCAATATACCACTAATTCTAAGAAATTTCATAGTGATGTTACGCTACACGTCACCAGAACTCGGGAAATCTTTCGTCACATTGGATTGTGCTGCTAATGCTATTAAGGTTTCGCGCAGATTAATTAATAATAATTCCTCAGCCAACACCTATGTTAATTTGCTGTTTCCATATCAAACACAGGCGAAGCTAAAGAATAATTAAAAAGAAAAATTATGAGAAAAAGGTAACATTCGAACTCAAGTTCTGTGTGACTTGTTTGATTATCTGCTAAATTCTCAAATTAACTAGCTTCTTCATTGATGATAATGAGGTGAGTTTAGGGATGGTAATGGGCACCGCCCGCAGCGGGTTTGCCATTACTAAATCCAAACCCGCACAAAATTTAAATTACCAAACCCACCCGCAACCCGTAGCGGGTTTTAATTTTTTTACAAAAACCCACCCGCAGCAGATTTTAACAATTACCAAACCTGCAATGGTATCCGGCGGATTTTTTGCGGGTTTCTGTATTTAAAATCACAAATGTTTAATATATAAATTTATAATAATAACCTCAAATTCTATATAACATACTCAATTTTATATTTAAATAATGTAAATAAAAAATTAAAATTTCCACATCAATTCAATACAAATTCTCAAATTTAAGTATAAATTACACAAATCCATTTAAAAAACACAAACTAGTATCTAAAAATAATAATTACATTTCATATTATCATTTAAAATAAGCTCCAAGAGAAGATATTCATTTCATTCACCACCATAAGCACCCATCCAACACAAAACCTATAATAATAATTAAGATTAATATTTTCAAATACTAATTCGAAGGAAAATGCCTTTAGTTTTCTTTAGATTATGACTTTAGAATAGGATATAGGCCACATACACACATACACAACTTTGAGCATTTGGCTATTTGGTAATTTAATTAATGACATTATTTTCTTTATACATTTTTAGATTAAAATTAAATTAAAAATATTGCGGGTTTGGTGGATATCCATGCGGGTATCCACCGGATATAAGGTTAATACCAAATCCACCAGCATCCATGTGCGGGTTTTAATTTATAATACTAAACTCGCCCGCAACAGGTAAAATTACCCGCAACGGGCGGGTTTTGGCAAGTGGGTTTGGACAGGGTTTGCGGGTTTACGGGTACAATTGCCATCCTTAGGTGAGTTGAAGATTAAGGGTGCATTTGGAATTAAGGTACTGTACCTTTTAAACTGCAGCTACTGTAAAAAAAAATTATAATTATGAAATAAAAATTAATAATATATAATAAATATAAATTTTAAATAATAATTTTGACAAAATTATTAATAATACAATAAATTTTTCATTATATAAGTGAAAAATCATATCAACATACCTTTCAAATTACAACAGTTAGTGTTTACCAATCACTTTATTACTGTAACTTTTAAGTTATAACTGTCCAACCTCAATACCAATCGCACACTAAAACATTCATTGAAAATCTGAAAATTCCATTCATAGTATCAAAATGTAATGTTATTATGTGAAAAAACAAGTGTCAAAACACTGTGAGGAAGGAATGAATGAAATGTGCTCAAGCAAATTATAACTATTTTGTGTATCCAGAACTCGCAATCACTTTCAAGCTGCCAGAATGGCAGAATCTAACCACTAGTGAGAAAACCCCAACAACAACAGAAGCTTTTTTCATCTCTATTCCATTTCTTGATAAAAGTGCTACTACTAAAACAACGGTTTATCAGAAGAAACAAATTATACAGGAACTGCCTATTATTTGTACAGCTGAAAGAAAAGAAGACGATATATGATTGATGGTATGGGATTATCTCTACCCGGAGATGAATCGCTGAACAATTATTATGGAACAAAAATTTCACCAGCCTCGTGATATGATACCAATTAAGTGCAGAGACTAATCTACAGACGACCAAAGTAATCAATCTCCCCATGGCTGGCATCATCAGCAAGAACCAATAAGTTGGAACAAAATCTTCCACCTAATCATCATCCTCAGAATCTGCATTTGGTTGTAGACAAGTTAAGCAAGAAGCCTTAGAAAAATATCCGAGATGCCAATTGAAATGGTGCCAAACAAGGTTAAAAATGATGTGGCACTATGCGAAAAATTACATGCTAGAAAAGGTTGTGAGAATATATTACATTTGGTATGCACTATGTGTATGCAAAGGGTTGAAGGAACAAGGACCACGGGCAACCACACCCATGGACTCTCAGAGTCCAAAAGAAAGTCCAATCTGTAATCTGTCAGTCCAGTTTTCTCCAAAAAGTAGGCCCCACAAACTCTACTTGAAAGGAATAGAAGAAGAACTTGAAAAAATTAACCTTCTTAAATTATAAAGAAAACATGACCTGAGGTGGGGAGAGGGGGAAGTATCGTTTCAGTTTCAGAGATATTGTTGTTCATGGGTGAAATTGCATAAGCAACTTATATATTGGATCATTATGGATGCACTCTCACTTGCAGGCAGGAAATTGGTCCCCTTTTCCCCCAAACTATGACATTAATGTACGTGGCAATTGCAACACAAAAATGACGGTAATAGGAATTTTCTAGCTAAATGATTATATGGGATCAAGTTTCCTGCAGACTATCAAAGCACAACCATTGATTATTTCCAAAGAGAGAAAGACTAATGAGAATAACTGATGACACTGAATGAATTAAACTAACAACGGAAACATCAAAATGCTTACCAGATCTTATATCTTCCCCCAGTTGACCACTTTTCAGCTGTCTCCATATCATTGAGAATATGAGAACCCACCAGTATATGTGGAACACAAACAGCATCAGCAACATTGTATTGAACATGTAGTAAATGAACATATCATAACTCTCTGATAGGTTCAAGTAGAACTGAAGGTCATAGCTGGAAAGTGCAAACCACAAAATCAAATAAGCCAAAGAAATTGCTAGATAACCAAATAAGGTGACATCAAGTCATTTATCATGCAGGCAAACCTTGTACATTTGATGACCCAAAATGGGAAGAATATTAATCGTAGAATGACCCAAGATATTGCAAATAATCCAAAGATCACGGTTGCTCCAAGTTCATTCTCAGAATATTTAAAAACTTTGGCAGCTTCCATAAAAACATCACTTGCATCATGCAGAGCAAGAATAATAGAGCCAATCTGGAAAAACCTACAAGAAAGAAAAAAAAAAAGAAAAAACAATTACTCTCACAATATATCATTGAGTGAAATATCAACCATTTTTGCTCATCAGGTTATCCTACTATAAAACAAAAATTGATAAGGGTTGAGAAATCTGAAACTCTCAAGGGCCCAATATTCCATAACAAAAGATCTAAGTTCTATGCTATGTTAATGACTTAATGTTCACATGCTCATAATATAATCAGTAGAAATATAATCCAACTGATAGTGGAGCTCTTTACAAGGATGTTTCATTTAACATGCCGCCTCTCATCATTTAGCAGCTTGAAAACAGAATAAGGGGTCATGAATATGATACACCCAATGAAGAAGAATTAAAGTAAACATCTTTATAATATCAGTGAAACAGTAACAATTAAAATATTCCAAATAGCTTAAGAAACGACATTTGTATTCTATGTCGCATAACATAACTTATAAAGTACTAGAGATTTAAATGATTAAATGAACCCAGAATATTTAATGCCACAAATTAGAAAAGAGTTTCCCAACGGCACAAATTTAAATGATTAAATGAAGACTAGCGAGTTACAGAAAATAGTTTACATAGATCAACATCAGTAAAAGGATATATTGGTATCCATGATCTTAGCCACGATTGTGCTTAAGAAGCTGAAACAAAAGTGTATTGTCCAGAAGTCTTTAGGTCTTTTCAAGTTCAATCAGCAAATAACCCAAAAATTCAAGAGAAAATGTGCACACAATACAAACAATAACAAGATGTCAATAAACTCATCACAAAGTACAAAGTCACCAAATTTATTTTTAAGTTACCACACACCCCACCCCACCCCACCCAAAAATAAACATATTCCCAATGGATTTGAACCTTGATCTGTTATTATAAGAGAATAATAACATATAACTAACAACAAAGACGAGATGAACACTATAAAATATGTACACACCCCTGGCTCAGGTTAGACTTTTGCAAAATCCATAGTACTTATTCATTAATGAATAATGAACAAAGATCTGATGACAGGCAAGGGCCAATAATAAGGATTAAAAATAATAGGATAGAATTCCACATAAATAGGATACACAATCAGTTTAAAAACATGTGACTGCAGGCCACATATTGCGTTAATTTCAGTGTATCTAGACATATCTGATTTATTACCTAGTAAAATATGAGTATCCAATCAGGAGAACAGTAATTACATGATGAGCCATCATCACAGCGAAATCCTTCCTTCGAGTCTCCCATGTAAGAAGTGCAGCAATGCTATAGATATAGAATCCACATTGGCACATGTAATAAAGCATTATAGGAAGCCTGGAAAAAAACAAAAGACACATGTCAGTTAAGACAATAAAGAAAACAGATCAACTCTTGTTGACCACATAAATACATGAGGGCACATCCCAAAGTCACAAAATGAGACCGAAAGAAATGCATTCAATCCAATTATGAACAACTACAGAAGCGACTGTAACATTGATCATTTGTCCAGCAATTGGATGAAAAATTCCAGGCATATTTTGCACTTACTTCAACTCTTGATTTGGCCAGCCTTTGAAGTACAAGTTTGTATCTGTGAACCATGGCTCATCGCAGGCAATTTTGAGAATACAGAACTCAACAGTAGCATAGTATGTCAGCTTCCACATAGATTCTGAACATTTGCTAATTTTTGCCCTTGTAGTTTCATTTATCTTCAACTGGGGACGTCCTTTATTCAACAACCGGAGAGCTAGCCTCTACAAAGAGGCAAAGAATAATCAACTATAAAGAAAATATCGAGTGTTTTTTATAACATAAATACCGCACATAGAAAAAACAGAAGTGGTACCCCAAAAAAAAAAAAAGCAATACTTGGTATAAATTATCAGAAACAATATGTGCACAGAATCATTGCTTCTTTTGATGATCGAAACATGACTTTTTGTAGGCATCATCATGGAATATGTGGGAAGTCAATTCCGAAATAGCTAATTAATACAATGAATTTCAGATATCATATCTATGTGAAAATATACAAAATATAACAACTGCAAGCCCTTACAACAAGCTCTTCAGCACCAATACAAATTTCTCGCGACTCAAAAAAAAAAAAAAACGATGTCATCATCAAATTTAAGCTGTGACATCTTGAAGAAAATCAACTCTTCTGCCAATTTACCATGTATAGCCCAAAGATCCACTTTATCCTAGAACTCCAACCTTTGCAAAGTGTCACCTATTTTTTCCCTCTCCCTATTTCTACTCTTTAACAAAATTTCCCTATTTCTACTCTTTAACAAATTTTCCCTATTTCTACTTTTTAACAAATTTCTTCGTAATCATGAGGAAACCAACTAAAATCCAAGGGCCTGTCACTAAGCTTCCTATTGCACATTTATACACAAAAAAAAAGCACAAAATCCAATGAAAATACCCGCCACAAAACAACCCACTTCATTGCTGGTATAGATGCAAAAAAGAATAATAACATAAAGGTCAATTTTTTTTATTTTTCCTTTTATTGCAAAGAATTCAATAAAACATAACCTAATACAACTACATAACTAAAGGGATGCTCGGAACTGCTGTTTTCTGCTAAACTTTGAAAGGAAAATAGCTAAAGTGTTTGTTAAATGCACACTTTTACTCAATTTTACTTGGAAGCTAATGACCTCCAACTATCTAACCACTCCTACTTTGAAAGCCAGTCATTCCATTCTACATCGCAACTGTAAACTAAATGCCAAAAAACCTCAATCTCTTTGAAATTGAGGTGCGATTGGCTTTCAAATCCCACAATTGTAGGATGGAATCACCATATGTCAACAGTAAGTTGGAGAGCAAGTTGTAGAGATTAGCTTCCACACTTTTACCAAACACGTTTTAGCTGACGCGCATAAAAAGCCGAAGCACATCCATCAACTAACATATACTAAATCTACTTGATTGTTCTCAAATTTCCAGCTAAAACCACATAAAGTTCTAAAGTTTCCTTCGATTCTTCTTGATTTTCCAGCAACCAAACAGACAAAATACTAAATCATAGCAGTTAACGCAACACGAAGCCAAATTGACGTCAAATTATCAACAAAAAATGACGATAATAATATTAACAAACGAAACCTAAAATATACATTTGTTACAAGAAATCTAATATAATAAAACAACACAAAGAAGCAACAAAATCTTACTCGAAAGATGAATCTATCCAAAAAGAACCTGGCGACGAGGAAGCCGGGAGCGAAGAGTAAAGGGACGACGAAATGCCACGCGTCCGGCTGTATACTCTCACTACGGATCGGGTCCATGCGCGATTTTCGAGTCAATATTCAGAACGACAAAAGTTAAACTAAAAACAAATCCAATTAATCGTCGCCGAAAATGAAAACAACCGCATTTTAATTTTCGAGCTAATTTTGCGCAAAAGAAGAGTTTAATTTGTTGAAAAAAAGGGGAAGAAAGAAAGAAGAGAATTTTGATTCTTTGAGCCGTTGTTTCACAAATTTAACAAACGAAATCCGAATTTATTATTTTCGAGGCTTAAGGTGCGAAAAGAGAGGGAGAGAGGGTTTGCGGCCCCAAATAGTGAGCCCAAATTTTTTCTTGACACGTGGCCAAGTGGGCCCCGCCTAAGCGGCTGTAGGTTCTATAAAATATTACAACGAATTTTAACCGTAATCTAATAGATTAAAACAAAAATAAATAAATAAATAAATAAAAGGGGTTTAGTTTTAAAATTAATTTTCTTTTTCCCCTTGTCCGTCGAGAAATTTTACGAACTAAATCAATTGTGAAGTGACACCTACAACATTCATTTGATGATAGGGGTGCTTGTTAGAAATAATTCATTTGATATGGATAAGTACTTGCCACATAAATGAAAGTACTATACCATTATATATGAACATTGAAGTGGTATTTATTTGAAAAAAATATTACTAACTGAGAAGTATTAAAGTAGGTCATTCATATAGTGGGAAGCACTAATTGAGTGAGACTACAAGAATACTCGATCCTAAAAATTTAATATTAACACGGATTAGTTAATTACATAACATAAAAAAAATATTTTTTAGTCTATTAATTAAACATGCGAAATAAAAACCGTACTAATTATCTAATCACGTTCTGCTTAGAGGAAGCATGGTACTAACATACATTACGACATAACCAATCAAAGCTTGGTTTTATCATATCTTTACAGAGGGAAAAATGAGAGAAAAGAAAAGGGGCCTTAAAATCTTAATCATTATACTTGATAGATAAGATAATATTGTATTACGTATGTAGTATTTAGACCTTTGCTTGTGTGGTCAGGAAACTCGAGCACAGCAACGGAGACTTGGTTCCAAATTCATTTTTGAGGATCAGCTTCTCTGGTTGCTGTCTCAGAGCCATTTGCTTGCATTTCATTGAATGGAGGAGTCAGATAAGAAGAGCTGTGGTTGGTACCGGTGCCATAATTTGATTAAGTGTGCTGCATGTTACTCATCAACATTTGTCTTTGCTTATAATTTTTTTTTTTTATAGCTATTAGCATCAACGGAGACGGCTCCACGTGGGTAGTAGTAACCTTTACAGAACAGCATTCCTTTGTAACCTTTACAGCAAATACAATTAAATAAATGATAATTGTTGAGATCTGGCAGTAAACTACCTGCCAAAATGATAAGTGGGGGTGGTGTAATAAAAACGACGTGAGTTTTACATCAATTAAGATTCGGATAATCTATAATTTTATCTTCTGTGAGCGATGTCACAGCTTATTTCTATCTCTATCTCTATCTCTTTGGATCAAGCTTCTAGTTCCTTTCGCTTCTGGAGCTGGGCTGGACTTTTCTGCGCCATCTTCAACATAGCCCATGATCTTGCACCTAGTCCATGGACTTGTGTTTTATTGTAGGACTACTGGGCTGCGCTGTACGATAGTGGTTCAGCTGCAACCTTTTTATGAGTTTTATGGGCTCTGCTGCAAGACTAATAGTCCTGTCGCAGGTTTTATGATTCATGGTTCTTGCCCTCTCTTTTTGACTTTTCATGACCCTGCTGCATGATTCACAACACAAGCATTTAGTCTTTAAACTTCTGATTCATGGACTATGTAGAAAATGGTGCAGAAAAGTCCAAATCACCACAGCCAGTCAGCCCAAAAGTAAAATTCAATGGGCATATATTGGGCTCGTGTTGGACCGTTACAGGCAGCTCTTTCTAGTTGCAATCCAGGACGGGCCCAGTCAGGCCCAAGTCAAACAAAAGCTTTACTATCAACACACGCAATGGGAATTAAGCGCAAGATTGGCCTACTTGATAACGCATTACTTACCCCGAAAGTCAACATCATTTGAAGCAATTTTAGTAGGTGAAAATGACCCCGTTGGTTCTATAATAGGAAATTTTGTTTTTCGTTTTAACTTCAAACATTGGCCAGTCGGTCTTGAAGCTTCATGATCCTGCTTAATAATTGACGTATGCAATGGTGGGGATTAGCATGTCTGCCCACAAGGTTTGAAGATTCATTTTACTTGAAAAAGATTTGACCCTTTTAAGTAATTATGTCTTAAGGTCTAATCAAGCGAGTGACTCATAATACGTCAACCTCTCATTAGACGAGCTCTTTGTCATCATTCAATAAAAAGTTGACACACGGCGAGTCGCTCTCGTGATCGCTGCTCTTGTGTGTTGTATTAAAATCAATAAATCACGTTTTTAATCTTGGCATCACTTGTTTAAAATAGGTTTAGATAATTAGTTGTAATTTGTGGTTATATATAAGTATGTAACAGGCAAGAGGATATGATACACAAAACGATTAAATAGAATTATCATTGATTATTATTAATTCAAACCAATCATTTTTGTTGGTTTTACGTAGTATATATATCATTAAGGAAAAATATTCACCGTCCACTCATTTTTTTTCTAACTTTTAAAAAAATACACAATTCTTTTTTTTTTTTGCTGGAATCCACCTAAAGTTACATTTTGTTTCACTTTTCCACTTTCGTTTGGAATCCGTTAAGAAAACTAACGGAAACTTAAGAAAATGACAATTTTACCCCCAAACCAAAAATTACAATTTCACCCTAAAAATGCCAAAAATAATTAGATTTAACGATGAATATCATTATTGGTACGTTAATGAAGTACAAAAAAATCTTAACTACTTGAGATTATAACTCAATAAATAATAAAACTCTACTTATTTTAAATTCAATTTATGGTTTGTGAGATTGAACTATTTTTAATACTACTGTTATAATTTAGCATTCTAATTACAAACATATTTAAAAAAAAAAACCATGCATTTGATGGTTGTGGAATTGATTTCTTTATTGACCGATGGGGAAAATAATTAGATTGAATCTGATTATTTTTGGTAATTTTTAATGTGAAATTGTAATTTTCATTTTGGGGGTAAAATGGTCATTTTTTAAGTTTGTACTAGTTTTCTTAACGGATTCCAAACGGAAGTGGAAAAGTGAAATAAAATGTAACTTTAGGTGGATTCCAGCAAAAAAAAAAAAAAAATTGTGTTTTTTTGAAAAAGTTAGAAAAAACGGGCGGACGGTGGATATTTTTCCTATCATTAATCTCACCCGACATGATCAATCTTATACATCAATGAAGACTCATCAATATTGATTCATAAACTTCTCTTCAACGTATACTATTTCAAAAGTCTTAATCAAATCGATATATGATGACACTAATTATATTATCATTTTAATGTTCAACTGTCATTTTGTCATACTTTTAGCTATCGATCATATTTCTCGATGTCCCAAATCAAACAGAAATTTTACTATCAACACTCATAATGAGAATTAAGCACTACATTGGCCTTAAAAATGTTGAAAATCAATATCATTTGAAAGAACTAATCGATAGATAATTTTGAGCTACATATAGGGATGGAGAGAGATTTTAGCAATTTCAGTAAGTGAAAATGACCTTGTTGGTTCTATAAATGGAAATTTTCTTTTTCGTTTTAACTTTAAACATTGGCTAGTCGGTCTTTTTGGTGCTGGAAGCTTCATGATCCTGCTTAATAATTGACGTATGCAATGATGGAGATTTAGGTGTCTGCCCATAAGGTTTGAAGATTTATTTCACTTGAATAGTATTTCTAAAGTCTTAAACAAATCGATACACTAATTATGATGACACTAATTACGTTATCATTTTTGTGTTTTATTGTCTTTTTTTTTTTCATATTTTTAACTGTTGGTCACATTTCCCACTTTCAATTTTGAAAATTAGGGCAGACGCGGTTTGAGCTAATTTAATTGAAAAATCCATTTTAGATGAGTTTGAACAATTTTGAACCGATTAATTCCGATTCGATTAAAGTCTTCGAAAAAAGTGATCGAAAAAAAAATGAACAACTTGAATGATCACGTACCAAAACATTAAAAGCCCACCACATAAAAAGTTGGCCCTTTTCAAGAATTCAATCCTTGAAGGATCAATTGGTTGGAATAATGGAGGACAGAAGGGTTAGGGTTTGGTCAATTTTATGGTTTTAATGGGTTGGGGCGTGAGGTCATCACGTGCATTGCCCTACATTTTTAGATCACCCTCCCCCAGAAAGCCTTTAATTATAAGCCTTAAGAGAAGAAAAAGAAAGAAAAATCAAAGTATGGGGCCACCGGCAACCGGCCAATGGCTTCATCTTCAAAATTTGACGGTGGACGTGGGTTGGTTTAAGACTCTTATTGTGATGTCCTTAATTGGCTGCTGGTCCCTCGTGAATAAGCCAGTGCCCTCCAACTAAGGGCATTGTCGTTAAGCCAATCAGATGACCGACACGTGGCCCTTTTGAGACCACCTGCTGCTGACCCCCACGTGAGGCAATATGCACCCTCGCTCGGTAACATCCATTCACATGATCCTGACGATGGGATGTGCCGTACAATAATTGGTTCGCTGGTCAATGTTCTTATTTATTACTTAGTCCATTCTATGTCAAATTGTCAATAATTTTACGGATTATGTTTCTCATTACATTGCATTTCACTTCACATCGGATTATGAACACAACTTTAATTGTGGGATCCCAATTATATTAAATATTACTAATATCACCATTGCCATTTAGGCAAAATCAAAGATACAGAGTACAACTCCCGGAGCCAAACTGGAGTTACGACGTCGAACTTCAATTTGGGAAATTAATAATCTTTCTCGCTATATATAATACATTCGGACTTAAGAAGCAACATTACAAGATCCAAATCAATCGGTACCCAATCTCTAGGATTCCGATGAAAAAGAAAGTAGTAGGGTTAGGAGGTCGACAGATTCTTTGTGACAATTGAATTAGCAATTTCAACAAGGGACTCTCCAAAATCTAGCCGGGAGTCCTTTTTCCGGAACCGGAAATGGGCCGTATTGAATCCCATTTTGCGAGCCCACGACTTCCCATCTGCAAACCAGAGAAAAGAAAAACAGAGTTGTCAAAAATATTTAGTGGGCAAGTGTTTGATAAAATTTCTGTGCCTCTACGGAGAGAACTAGATGCCGTGGTTAGTGTAAATTTGTACCTGAATTCGGTGACTAAATGGTGGATTAAAATGAGCATCTCCAGCTTGGCGAGTTCATTTCCGGGGCAGGCGTGCACTCCAAGGCCAAAAGGCACGAACGTATTGGGTCTTGGGGCTACCTGCATCCGCCCACAACCATTAAAAATTCCGTCAACTTTTTACTTTTACTCCCCGATACTGCACACGCACGCGTGCCTCTCTGAGCCAGAGAAAAGAAAGACAAAAAGGAAAAAACACTTGACCGCGCGTGCATGTACGAGTATATTCGTCGACTGTTTTGCTTCTTCTCATAAAAGAAAACTGTGCAGGTTTTACTCGATAACTGATGTTTTCTAGCGTACCTTAAACCGCGAAGGGTCAACTTTCTGAGGTTCTGAGAAAAATTCAGAATTGTGATGGATGTTCCTGAACAATGGCATCACTTTCCAGCCTTTTGGGATGAGGAATCCTGTCGATTAAGTTAAAAAAAAATTTCTTTCTTTATCAGAATAGAAACCTCTTAAATGCTGGCAGTTATCTAGAGGAAATCAAAAGGTGCGAAGAATCTTCTGGTTCTTTTGTTTTGTTTCTTTTCTTTTTTAAAAAAAATAAATAAAAGTCACTCACCTTTGTATTCTACATCACACACGGCTTCCCTGAATGTGAAAGATATGATGCTTGCCATCCTCATACTCTCCAATATGAACTGTCATTAATTTAAAAAGAATACACATATACAAATTAGATCCTTTTATTCAGGCCGTGATGATTTCTCAATTTTCGTCACGTTTAACTACAGGAACACTGTAGAACTTACCCTATAGGTACACCGCATATTCTTTGTCTGTGCCCATGTTAAAGCCCTTTGGCCTCCGTTATTTGATTCGTGTACCAACTTTTGCTCTGCCTGCAGTAACATTAAACCAATGATTAAATTAACCACTTAAACACAATCTTATTCCCCCTTTTTTTTTAAAAGGGATGATTTGCTTACTCTTACCTTTACAGCTTCTAGAAGTTTTGGGTTATCGTGGAGGTATTTGAGAATCCAAGTTAGGACACTAGCTGTTGTGTCCTGAGCTGCAAAAAGAACTCCAATTATGTTGTCGGCAATTTGATCCTCTGTTAGAGTCCGCCCCTTCTCATCTCTGGAGTTCAAAAGACAACCCAGCAGATCCTTTTCCAGTAATCTTTTCTCCTTCCTCTCACAAATTATCTCACTTACAATCTGACTCAGCCTTTTCCTTGCCTTCATCATCACCAAACAAATTAAATTAATGAATCGGCAGTTAATAATTAGTAAAACAAATAATCAATGAACATGTTATGCAATTTGGACTAAATTAAGTTCAACAATGATTAATAGTTGATTATTATTATTACCAAGAGAGCTTTGTGGTACGCAGTCCCTGGAATGTTCGATGGAAAAGAATTGTATCCTTTATCTACTATGAGATAATTTTGCTTCAGCTTCTCTCTGTAGCTATCATCTAAATTACCAAAAATGGATAGAATGCCGACATCAAAAGAGAACTGTAGAGGATCAAGATAATAAAACCCACTGCAGGTTAGCGCATATATGATTCAAGCAAAATAAATAAATTAAAAAACCCACCAAACATTTAAAAAACAAATCCAAGCAACCCCACCACCCAAAGTCAAGGATATTATATTTAGTAAATATATATATATATAATATAGTTTTACATAAGCAACATGGGCTATACATAAGAAACATGTTTACAAATTAATAGAAGTTTAACCTTCTTCATCTCTTTAAAGGTGTTAATGACTTGTCCCACGGCGCAAGATTCCAAGGCAGAGATGGCTATAGCTTCAATATCAGGAATCAGCTTCTTAATTCTTTCAGGGGACAATGAACTTTGAACAAGCTTTCTCAAACGAGCATGGTAGCCCGCTTGGTGAAAGAACAAAGCAGAAGGGCCAATAATTTTCTCTTTGCTTTTCGGATACGTTGGCTTGAAAAAGTGAGCATGAGTTGCCAGCACAAATTTTGCAGCCTCAGGACTCGCTAGCATAACGCATGGGCAGCCAAGTATGTGTGTTTTGAATATCTCTCCATATCTACAAAATTTATGGCACCACCATTAGCAAACAAAAGGATAATATGCAGTACAATTATAATATAAAGATTTATTATAAATGGTAATTAATGATAACAAGAACCTTTTTTGCTTAGTGGCAAAGAAGACATTAGGATCTTGAGAGTAAATTTGAAGAGTTTCACCAATAAAAGGCCAACCCATTGAACCAGGAGGAAGCTTAGCACATTTTTCGGCTTCTCTTTTTAGCTTTGTTAGCAAAATATATGAAATAAGAGAAGAAAGGAGGAATAACAAGCATGCTAAGTTTGAAACTATGGACTCCATTACTTGTAGAAATGTAGCACCTCTTTCTCTTTTTTACTTTTTCTATGCTAAATCTCTCTTTGTTTAGTTAAATCAAAGGAGAAGTGGAGATCCTTTCAAAAAAAAAAAAAAAAAAAAAGGAGAAGTGGAAATAATAATGTGGGAATGATGGTTTAGATAGCGAAAGCAAGGTTTCTGTTGATGAAATGAGTGTGTGAAGAAGTGAGGTGGGTTGGTTCAATTTATATAGGAGTGAAGAGGAAGGGATACTGGATAAAGACAAATGGGATATATTTGGAAGAAGATTTTGCCATTTGTAATGTAGGGATTGCACTGCACTAAAATATTATTTATTAGTGAAAATTCATAGATATCCAAGATCCAACGTTAATATTGTGGCCCTATTGCACTTACACACAAGGTGTCTATTATAAATTAGCAAAAGCTATGCTCATGCATACATAAGCTATCTATATTTGCGTTATTCCATTCTTTCAACAAAGAAGGGGGAAAAAAAAAAGGTTTTTGACGAGACATGGCGATTTAGGAAGAATGACTAATAAAAATATTAAAAATTGTTGGAATACCTCAAAACTTACCGCGTCATAAATAATATTATATTTGATTATGTAAATTGGGTAAAGTTAGGGTCTTGTTGTGGTATGGTACCACTATAGTATGGTGACAAATGTAGACTGTGGTACCATAATTTTCCCCGTAAAGTTAACATCCGCTCAATGAATATCACATCATATAACATAATTATTGTAATATATTCTTTTCAATATAATTTGAAATGGCTGGTATTAGTAATATAAAGTTTTTGTGTACAAAAAATATTCAAAATTAGGCTATTATTTTTTACATTTTAACAGTTTTTCATTCAGAAAGTTACTGTTTACATTTTAAAAATGCAAATGTCTGTCAAGACTACTCTGTAAAAGGAAAACAAATGATGGATTAGACTCACTTTGTGGTTCAATAGTTGATTTAATATTACGATGGCTATTGTGAACTTTTAACCGACCACAAACTTAAGACAAAGAAAAGGGTTTCCAATAAGACTAATTCAAATTGACTTGTTAACCTCCGATCAAGCACTGATAAAGAGTTATAATTAAATGCTTGTTTCCTTTGACTTCTTACTGATAAATTTTACATGGTATTGCTTGCTATCAAGAGTTTATGATTCACAATGATGATTTTGTATTTTTCTTTTGAAATTAGAAGCAACATTAACTTGACACAACTTATCCTATCGAGGTGAGATGGTGACTAACTAGATTAATTTCCTTAAGACTATAATTTTAAAAAAGAAAAAAAATTAACAATTGTTTATTGCTCCGTTTGAAATATCTAGTAGAAATGTGATCTAAATTTTGTATATACCATTAATAACTTTGCCTTCTCATATCCAATGAAATACAATTGCCATTAATGTTTTAATTGTGCATAGTTTATAAATTAATTTTGGACATAGATCATTACATTAATTCACAACCAAAATGAAACCCGATTTTAATGCTCAAATTTTAATTGCAACTTGAATAAAATTTTCACATGCCTAGATTCCAAAGAGAATCCCCCACATGGTTTTAGTTGAATATTTTTCTTCAAATTTCAAATATTTCTTTATCTACCAAAAAGGGGAAAAGAAAAAATATTTTCATCTAATTTTTCTGACCTACCATACTTCTATGGTAATAGTGGTCCATATTAATAAGATTCTACATGTTTATTAATCCTGTCCATGTTAACATATTTATAACATAATGGTAGATATGATATTTATAAATCATGTTTTTAATGTTTATTTTTTGGAATGTCCGCAAGTGATGTAACTCAAGGATTTGATATAGATTGATGTATTGAGTTCATATCATGTCTTATTCATGTTGTGTTAAATCATAAATTTTACATATTTATTAATCGTATAAAAAATTTCAAACTCTTACTCAACTCAAATAATCAAAGAGTCATTCGTTTAACATACTTTTAATAAAGCCAAGCCATGGATAAAATTGCCCAAGTGAATTTTACTCCCACAAGACTTAGATCACAAAGGAATTTTGATCAAATATTCAAATACTAGCCAAAAGGCCAAGCCACGGATATTGGTTCTAGCTATGTATCAACTTTATATTCTCTCTAAGAAATTAAAGTTCAATATTCCGTTACCTACATATGGCTGGTGAAATATTTCAAATAAATAATACATTGAATAGCATATATTCAAGTTAGATAGTCACAAGATACTTATTTCACCCACTATGTTTGTCTCTAAAAAGGTCTTTTAATGAGATCAATTCGTGACCAAAAGAGTAAGTGAGCTGGTGAGAATCATGCTGATGTAGAAGAACCATTTAGAAAGCAAATATTGATTCATATGTGTAAGTTTTTTCTTTATTCTTTATTAACATGACACCAAAAAAAAAAAAAAATTCTCTTTATTCATCACCACATAATGAGGCCGCATAATTTTCGTAACGTGACAGTTGAGTATTTAGGTTTGATTGCTTGTAAACTGTTCAGGGTTCGAATTTCCCAAGCTGAATGACGTGGGGTCAATGGTAACTTAAATCTTCAAATAAACCCATCAAATGGTTAGGGGTGAAAGTGAAAAGAAAAAATATCAGTGGGCAGTTTCTGTCATTTCGTAATCTTTCAAGCCTTTAGTATGAGGCGAAACTCTTTCGGCCGGCGCACCTTCATGTGCTCCCGGGGACCCACTGATAACGATGCGTGCATTCAAATCCGCTCTGATCTTCAAATTCCCCAGATCGTATGGCCAGACCAGACCGTCTTGTCCAATCTCAGAGGGCCCCACGATGTTGTGTACGGACACTGTGAGCATATGCAGACGTGGAACTTTCAAGAGCACGGGGGCCCCGTATGGCCTTCGAAATTTGGGGTAAAATGAAACGACGTTGGGCGACAATAGGGCTGGCCAGGAGCAGACACGTGTCGAAGTCCTGGTAGTTGAGTAGAAACGACCGGTGCCGTTAGCCGTCTGATGTGTGGACATGTCGCCGACCATATGCTGGCAGGTAATATTTTGACCTGACAATGATATATGGGTAAATTATCCAAATAAATGTAAGCCCATATAAACTATCCAATTTTAGAAAATGTTATGGTAAATTCTTCAGAATTGGATTCGGTTCTATTCTGATTTCTGTGTTGACTTTTTAAAAAATAATGCTTGATATTTATTAGATATAAATAGATAGATAATTAAATATTAACCGTATAATTTTACAATTACATGTGTAATTTTATAAATACATGTGTGACAAAAAATTATAAACAAGTAAATATAACATTAAATCTAATTTCAAATGTCTCTTCATATTGTTTTGGGTCATGTTAGGCCAAATAATTTCTGTTAAAATCGTACTCATAATTGAAGTTGGATAATAGGTCTAAGTTCAATTTAATAACAGGCATAGTAGGGTTTGGTAGAAAATGATTTATCTTTAAGTAGAAAACTAATTCTAGGTTGACATACATAACTAAAGCCTAATTAAATCTACAGACCAAATTTTTTCTCTTATTGTTACAAGTTGCTAAAATAGTTAAATATCTTATCAAATTGGTAGTCTTTTCTCTCTTTATTCTAATAAAAGGATATTTCTCCATTTTTAATTACAGAAAATGAAATCTGACTTACTATAACTTGACTAAAAACCATAAAACTTTGAATGATAGACTTAGTTGATTTTGAGATTCGAATAGGATATGCATTCATTTTAATCTTTGTTTGTTGCACTACTCTTCTATATTTTGTTTGCAAAATTAAAAAAAAAATGTTTGTGTCATGAGCCAACTCAGACCTAACAAGATATTGTCCGCTTTTGGCCTTAACAATGCCTGCATGGTTTTGTTCCTATGGCGCTCATATATCCCAAAACGCATTTTTCCAATTAACGTATGGATTATTCCTTAAAACCCAGCATCTCTCCTGTATTTTGCCGATGTAGGATTCGCCTAGGGACTCAGCATTAGGGACTCAGCGTCCTCCCTGAAGTTTGCCCCTTCATCGCTCAAGAGGACACGTAGAGTCGCTCTGATACCATCTGTCATGACCCAACCTGGACCTGACAAGATATTGTCCGCTTTCGGCCTTAATAAGGCCTGCACAATTTTGTTCCTGGGGCACTCATACATCTCAAAACGTGTCTTACCAATTAACATATGGATCATCTCTTATAAATCCAACATCTTTCCCGTACTTTGCCGATGTGAGATTTGCCTAGGGTGTTACAGTTTGAGCTCTCGATAAATCATCCTTCATTGAATTACTTCATATTGATCCCATTAGTACCAATATACTATTAGTATTGACGATCATATGATTACTATCAAAGAAACATTGCAGTATCTTTGTAAATTTAGTAAGCATAAATAGGCATAGTTTCTTCCTTTTTAGTTTTAATTGGTGAGGTTTTCTTCCATCAAATACATGTCTAATTTTACAAGGTATTAGAGCTATGGATGACGGTTAGTCATCAAAGAAAGTTGAAATTTTTTTCAAACAAAAAGATGATGTTTTCTCTATACATCATTCAGATAGTCCAACAATCGTATTAATCTCGCCTTTACTCACTGGTGATAACTATGGTACATGGGTAAGAGTGATGACGATGGCTTTACGAGCGAATAACAAACTAGGTTTTGTTAATGGGATTATCACCAAACCGGATGATGATGATGGTGGTAAATGGCAACGTTGTAATGATCTTGTTGGATCATGAGTGCTGAACTCTATTTTGAGTGAACTTGTAGGAACTGTGTTGTATGCATAATCTACTAGAGGAGTATGGCAGGATCTGTAGGAACGTTTTCAACATAATAATGCATAAAAAATCTATGAACTCAATCAAGCCATCTCTACTTTACGACCAGGTGATGTTTCTGTCTTCCTTTATTATCCTATAATAAAAGAACTTTGGGATGAATTAAATTCATTACAACCTGTAGAGCCATGTGTTTGTGGTAATGCAAAAAGTATGAATTAGTTGCAACAGTTGGATCGTACAATGGAATTCCTTCAAGGGTTTCGTGATAGATATATAGCAACAAGAAGTTAGAGTTCATTGATAGATCATTTTCCTAATGTAGACAAGATTTACTCACTTGTAAGGCAAAAAGAAAAACAACAAGACCTTCATGCATTATGGGGACCTCCAGAAGCAGCAGCTCTTGCTACACAAAATAAATAGCCACTACTGCAAAATTTCCTTAACAACCGAATTGGCGGTAACAATATTTCAGTTGATAACAGAAGTGGAAATTTAAATGGTGGTCCTCGAAGTAATCAAGGTAGGCCAACGTGTGGAACATTGTGGGAAATTGATGCATATAAAATTGAAGTGTTTTGAATTGAATGGATATCGACCAAACTGGAGGAAACGTGGACAAGGAAGTAAAAGGAATCCTAAAATAACAGCAACTATAACCAACAAAGAAGAGCAACAGTCACATATTTTTACTCAAGAGCGATATAAAAAACTCTTAGCTATGTTGTTCTCCCCAGGTAGTTTACATTTAGCAAGTCTTGCAGGTACAACTTTTAATTCTTCATTTTTCCATACCTGAATAATAGATACGGGTGCTACAAATCACATGTGTTGCTCTTTACATTTCTTTAGTTCCTATAAATCATGTCTTATACCTCTTCATGTTCAATTACCAGATGACACAATAACCCTTGTCACTCACATATGAAAGGTTTATTTTTCACCAGATTTTTTATTAGAAAATGTGTTTTACATCCCGAGCTTTAAATTCAATTTATTATCAGTTAGTCAATTAACTAAATCAAATAAATATCAGGCCATCTTTTATTTTGATTCTTGTGAATTTCAGGACTTGTATGCGAACAAGAAGATTGGCAAAGGCAAACTTCATGAGAGCTTTTATTACATACAACTTCCTACCGCATCCTCCTTTAATTCCCAAATGGTTTCAGTGCATGAGATTGATATTTGGAATTGGAGACTTGGCCACCATTCTTTTAGTATTTAGGATTATCTTTAAAATCTTATCATTTGGTTGGTTTTAAGAAGAATTATGTTTGTGATATTTGTCATAAGGCCAAACAAACTAGAATGCTTTTTTTTGTTAGCAGTATTAAGAGTAAAACTCCTTTTGAATTAATCCATCATGATGTTTGGGGTCCTTTTTGTACTGCTAGTTCTTCAGGTGCATATTATTTTTTAACTATTGTTGATGATTATACAAGGTGCACTTGGTTATATTTAATGAAAACAAAAACAAAAACCAAAATGGACCTTTGTCCTTTTCATGATTTGGTTAAAAATCAATTTAATTTTGACATTAAAATGGTGCGTTGTAATAATGGGACTGAGTTCCTTGTTAAAGATTTGCAACAATTTTTTTAGATAAATGTATTATTCATAAAAAAATTTATGTAGGAACACCACAACAAAATGGAGTCGTAGAACGTAAGCATCGCCATCTCCTTGAAGTTGCATGAAGTTTATGTTTTCAAGCCAATTTGCCCATCAAATTCTAGGGTGAATGTGTCCTTACAACAATAAATAAGTTGTCTAGTTAAGTATTACAAGGTAAATCTCCACATAAGGTGCTTTTTGGCGTAACACCTAATTTGTCTCGTTTAAAGGTTTTTGGTTGGTTGTGTTTTGCAAAACTTTTGCACATAAAGCATAAATTTGATCAATGTGCTAGGACTGACATTTTTATTGGGTATTCTTTTGGACAAAAAAGATATGGTGTAAATGATATTGAAACTAAAACCATTCATATGTCACGTGATGTCCTTTTTTTGGCATATTTTTACCTTTAAGAATGTTACATTGCCAAGTATTTCAGCACCTTTTACATATGTTGGAGATAATTTATTTTTGGATGACAATTCCTTTGAGTCCTATGATATTTTATCTACTAATCAAAGCACTAAACCACCCAATGTTCTTAAAGAGAGTGAACCACAACAGCCAACCACGGATCAACATATAGAAGATACTAATTCCCATTTCGTTGAACCCACTTCGGATCACCCACACAACTAGTATCTCCAACATTAGATGATCCATCGCATGATACTTATTCAACCATAGAACCCGAAGAACTACCACCTACACAGCCTTTATGGAATCGATGACCTCCAGCTTATCTGCAAGACTATTACACCTCAACTACTCATACTTTTACAACTGCCAATCTTGTTTTTTCATTACTAGGTAAGAAATATCCTCTCCAAAATTTCTTTTCTTATCACCGTTTCACACAAGCAAATAAAATCATTTTATCTGCTATTACCCCGAAGGTATAACCAAATTCCTTTTATGAGGCAGTTAAATTATGTGAATGGCGCAAGACAATAGAGGATGAGATACATGCTCTTGATAAAAATAATACATATACGCTTACTCATTTGCTAGTAGGTAAAAAAGCTATTAGTTGTCGATGGTTTTACAAAATAAAATATCGAACAGATGGTACCGTTGAACGCTACAATGCGCGATTAGTGGTAAAATGGTATACTCAGACAAAAGGTATTGATTATTATGATACATGTTCTCATATAGCTACACTTGCGACAGTAAGAGCTATGCTTTCTCTTACAGCCGTTAATGGTTGAATTTGAAACAATTAGATGTCAATAATGTTTTTCTCGAAGGTGATTTAGAAGAGAAAATTTACATGCAAATTTCGCAAGGTTTTATTTTGCAAACTCAACAAGTCTGTTTAGGGTTTGAAACAAGCTTCCCGAAATTGGTTTTCCAAATTCTCTACTATTATCTAGCAAGCAGGTTTCCATTAATCCAAAGTAGATTATTCTTTATTCATGAAAATTAATAGGGTTTCTTCCACCTTTGTATCTGTTTATGTAAATGACATTATTGTAGGTGGTAATGATTCAACAAAAATTAACAATGTTAAAGGTTTCCTTGCATAGAAATTCTACATTAAAGCTTTGGGCACCATAACATATTTTTTTGGGTATCGACATAGCATGGTCATCTAATGGGATATTCTTATGTCAAAGAAAATATGCTTTGGACATTTTGAAAGATGATGGACTACTTGATGCATGTCCTTTACCTCTTCCAATGGAACAACACTCGCGTCTTTCACCTACAGATGGGGATTGTATCCTTTACCTAATCCTTCGAGTTGTCGACATCTTGTTGGGAGATTGATCTATCTAATTGTTACAAGACCTGATATTATTTTTTCTATATATGTGCTAAGTCGTTTCATGCATGAACCACGCACAGTGCATATGGATGTAGCTTTAAGGGTGTTTCGATATTTAAAATGATCTCTAGGAAAAGGTATCTTGTTATCTTCCACTAGTGATTTGTGCATTCGTGGGTATTGTGATGCTGACTAGGGAAGTTGTCCTGTTACTCGTCATTCGGTTACTGGATATTGTACTCTTCTTGGGAGCAGTCCTATTTCTTGGAAAAAAAAATAAGCAGAATGTTGTTTCTCACTCTTCACCTGAAGCTGAGTATCGTTCCATGGTAGATAGGGGTGTTCAGAATCCAATCCAATCTGCTCAATTCGTTTGATCCGTAGAAATCTGATCCGTGAATTGGATTGGATTGAAAATTTAAAAATCCACAATCAGTAGATTGAATATAGATTTACTTCTGTAAATCCACTAAAATCCACGAATCGGTAAAAAAATAAAAAATATTTATTTAATAAAAAAATTAAACTTGTAAACATGGCATTATACTTACTAATAAATAAATAAGTTAAAATATAGTTATATTAATACTATATTATATCTTATCCGATAATAATATAAAATAAAAATCATTAAATAAAAAAATATAACTTTCTAAGCAGTTAATTTTTATGTACTGATCTAAACAAATAAGATTTTTTTTTGTGTGTTATATTTTGAAACTTTGAATGCATTTTATATCTTTATTTAAACAATTTATTTATTTAAATCTTATTTAATTTTGAATTTGATCGGTAGTAAAATCATTTTTATATTAACTTTTTTTATTCAGTTAGCTCGTGAATAGGATATAATTAAAAAATTTTAGCCTGCAAACCAATTCACAAAATGTTGGATTAGATATGGATTAGGTTAAATCCGCATCTGATCCGCAGAAGTGTGGATTGGATTTGGATTGAATTTCACCAATCTATGGATTGGATTGGATTAAAAATTTATAATTCGCAAAATTGTAGAACGGATATGGATTGATCTCTAATCCGCAAAATTCAATCCGCAAACACCCCTAATGGCAGACCTTTCATGTAAATTAAAATGGCTTAAGGTTTTGTTTGCTGATCTTGGGTTATCGCATGCTGCTCCTATGCTTGTTTATTATGATAATCAATCGGCATTATACATTCCTGAAAATCCTATCTTTCATGAGCATGCGAAACATATTGAGTTAGATTGTTACTTTATGCGAGAACGAGTGCAGTCCAATTTGTTGCTTCCCTTGCGCATTCACAACTCTATACAAATCGTAGATATCTTCACCAAACCACTTGATCGTGATCTTTTTCTTCATCATGTGTGTAAGTTGGGCGTTGTTGATCTTCATGCTCCAACTTGAGGGGGAGTATTAACGATCATATGATGACTATATCTTTGTAAATATAGTAAGCATAGATAGGCATAATTTCTTCCTTTTTAGTTTTGATATTCCTTATTCCCCAAGAACTTTGTTTGCATAACTAGCACCGTTAATGCCAATTACCACCAATAGAGATTTTGATGAGGGTTTCTTCCATCAAATATGTGTCTAATTTTACCATTAGCCTTTGCATTACTATCATTATTGAACTAAATGGGGGGATAATCCGTCATGGAGACACGGCTTTCCGTACGTGGAATCAATTCGGAAACTTCTTTATGAAAAGCCATCAGGATAAGTAATAATATAATAATCCAAAGAACCCATAATGTTCTTGGAAATAGGAAACAATGAAGAACCCTAACGGCCAATAATTATCAGTCACGTGTTCTATTTTATCACCAATTTGTTAAATTAATCAAATCATAGAGCATCTGAATTGACCATTTGCTTTGCTATTCTTGGAACACGCTTGTATTCCTCCTTCAATTTGAACAATCACACAGCCTGGGGAAATGAATCATCTGAGGTACAATCTGTCTTGTACTTAAAAATTAATTAGTAGAGAAGTGGGTTTCATGTCATATACATGTACCCCTTTGTCTGCCAATAAAGACCTACAAATTTAGGGTTTCATAAATAGAATGTAGACCGCGTGTCAGTAGATTATTTGTTAGGAGGGGTAACTATATTTTTTCCCCCAAAGGATTGGCAAAAGAACATTCTTCCCCTACAAAGTTTGTTTAATGAGAGATACCGATAATATATTTCATCCGTGATAAGTACTCTCTAATGTCAAAAATCTATTACATTAGATGAGAAAGTTCGATTTACTCTTAATGATGCTGCCATTCGGCATATGTCGAAATTATTATAAATATTGTTAAAATTTTTATTAATCAATTTATACAACGGTACTCTCATCACTAATATTTAAGCTCCGATTGATTTTTTTTTTTTTAAAAAAGAAATTGAAATCAAACTGTTATATTGTTCATTAAAGATAAATTGGACTTTTTGAATCCGATGTAAGATTCTTGACATCAGGAAGGTTTTTTTTTTTTTTCATGAAATGAAATTTTGGGGGGTATTTGTCATACTGCAAAAATATGCGGCAAAAATTTCACTTTTGATGAAAATTTGGGAGAAAATGTAATCACCCTTAACCTTGGAGAAATAAAACAGAAGTGGAATAACAAATGGTTGGTGATCAAACTCGAATGACTTACCAAAGCTGCAACATAGACATGATAAAACGTGTATTTTTTGGAAGGAATATATCAATATAACATTGGATTCCTATACAAATTAGCTAGTTGTCTATTCTATCTCGATCATTTTTTTTTTTCACGTCTATTTCTGGGGCGTAATATTGCTTTACTACGACAACTTTTGATGGACCGATTCGATTCAACATATGAAAACCAATTTCAATCAAACTTGTACAGAAAAAAACTACTCGATATTAATCTTCTTGTTAAGTTCATAAACCAAGTTAATTAAATATAGAAGAATGCCAATATGGTCCCCCCAAGATATTTATTCTACCACCTAGGTCCATAATATATTTCAATTACTCATTTCATCCATGGTATTAAAACAGTAACAAAAAAATAGGACATGTTAAAACGTCATTTACCCTTCAGCAGTATGTTTTCTTATTAAAATTTTAATACCATGGATGATATAGGATATTAAAAATTTATCAAGGATTTAAGTGGTAAATACATTATTTAAGAGGGACTAAAGCGTCATTGTCCCATTCAATATTGATAGAGCAATTAGTCATTTTCTTTTGCAAAATTCAAATCATTTAACATAATCTTCATTCTAATTATTTACCTATAATTTAAAATTTGTAGAGATATTCAATCTAAACTTTTAGTACGTTTTGGCATTACAATGCATTAGAACATTGTTCCTCATAAAATTATGCTAACTCATGTTTTGCTACAATTTGAAATTACATTAACTCATGTTTAAAAAAGCACAGGATCCCTTATGAGAAAGGATGTGTGTGTGTGTGTGTGTGTGTGTGTGTCATAGAAAAGGAACAATGCATTTACTAGCTAATTATTGAATTATAATTGTTTAATGTTTGTCTCCGGGAAATTTATCTTTAAGGAATCGACCGATAACTGTCCACTCGAGTTCAAATCCTAAAGGAGGTTTGAGGTTAAAAAGTTGCTTTAAATTTTGTCCACACTCCTCTCTATTATTGCGAAGAATCATAATGGGCCAACAAAAATCATCCAATTGATTATCACAGCATTTTCTTTCTTTTCTTTTTCAAAAAATTTCTCATCAGCATGATAGCAATCATTCAAGCTAGTGCTTACTTATCAAAAGGAAAAAAAAAAAAATTCAAGTGCTTAAAAGGACCTCTAGCTTGTATAGGTGAGAAATCAAACAGGTAAGATTGAATCTTTCATTAGATTTTCAACAGAGTAATGCCACTGCAGTACGGCACTGAGCCATCCCCATATATCCCTCTCATCATTTACAATTTCAACACACATGTTCAGAATTTTCCTCAAGGATATGGGCTTTACCAACAACTCCAAGATTTTCCAGCTTCTAACGACTTTGACCTATCATACATGCTTATAAATACTTCAAAGACTTTGCATCCCTCCGAAAAATGCACCCACAACCTCCACTCTTATCTTCTCATCAAGTCTTTACCTAGCTAGCTTGCTTCTATATCATCCACAAAAATTAGTCACACACAATATTGCATGAACGAGAGAGAGCGAGAGCGAGAGAGAGAGAGAAATAGAAAAGGTTGTGAGTGTATTCGTTAGTATAACCGATAAGATATTCTCCTTAACACGGAAAGAAAAAAAATTTAACCATAATATTGTCAAGAATTAATAAAGTTTGAATTTTGTAATCCGATATGCTAAGTCATTCTCAAATGTGGACATATATACATTTTAATTTATATACACACTTACACATGGTGTACAATGAGATTCTCCTAAACACGAATTTTTTTTTTTAATAGTAATCTACATTGAGAGTTGTAAATAAAACTTCAATTTTGTAATCAGATATTTGACTTATATTCTTCAATACAAATGTTGGCTTGTTTTAAAATGTAAAATTTAAAGATAGACTTTACTCTCTAGTTTCAAATCAACATTTAAAACATGTGGATGATATAAACATAAGAATGCTTATATTTTGTTGTTGTCCGCATATTTGAAAATTTTAATTTAAAACTAATTGGGTAAAAGCCTATTTAGTCTCTATATTTTAAGATTAGTGTCTATTTAGTCCCTATATTTTAAAAAATATCTCGAAACATCCATGCCGTTAAAGTATTGATATCTCTACCGTTACTTCTTATTTCTTTTGATTTACTTTTACAATATTACCCTTTTATAATAATTTTTTTGTTTAGACATTAATAAAAAAATAATAATTAAATTACCAATTTAACCCTAAAAAATAAAAAATAATATTAATTTTGCACACTTGGTAGTTTGCATACAATTTTTGACAATTAAAAATTAATAGAGTTTTTAGGGTTAAATTGGTAATTTAATTTTTTTATTAATGTCCAAACAAAAAAATTATAAAAGGGTAATATTATAAAAGTAAGCCAAAAGAAATAAAAAATAACGGTAAGGGTATCAATACTTTAACGGCAGGAATGTTTCGAGATATTTTTAAAAATATAGTGACTAAATGGATACTAATATTAAAATATAAAGATTAAATGAGCTTTTACCCAAACTAATTCGTATAGTTTAGTCTCAAATCTATAAACTTTTTTTTTTCTCTTTTGAATCAAACTCAAATTTATATTTTAAACTATGTGAATGTTTAGGACTGGAGAACCCAAATAGATATGCTTCATCAGCATGTGCATTAGCTTTTTCTACATGAACGTGCGCATTTTATGATTGAAAATACTACTTTGTGAATGTGAGTGTCAAATAGGGTCCCTTTCAAAGAAGCAAAGGTCTTTCACGCCTCTAGTTTGAGAAAGCTGCCTGCTTCTGCTTCTTGTAATCCAAGAATCATAAAAATTCCTGCTTATATTGTTCTTTGATTGTTGTAATAGAACACCCAACTGAGATTCTAACTAAGATAAATATGAGCGGTTTATGTTTCTTTTTTTTATTAAAAAAATAAGGGTTTCTAATTCATTTATTCCATTTTGAGATAAAATATCGCTTTCGCTCTAAGTACTTTATCCACTAGCTTTATGACTAAGCATTTTTATTTTTTCGGGTTTAAACCTAAGCCGGTACAAGTGGAAAAATTTGATGGTAACATTTGTGGTAATCAATCCACTTCCCTCTCATTATAGATTCTCTGTCTCGTTATCTGTAAAAATCTTTGCTTTAAGTTTCCTGAAGCGAGACCTGTGGGATTTGGAATTATCAATTGTTTGACATTAATTAGACATTTAACTGACATTGTGTTGTACTAATGTGTGACTAGTTGGACGAGTTTGCGTGTATGATTTTGCCACGTGTTGTAATAGAAATTATAATCTACCATTTCGACAATAATTGAAGTCTGATAATCTGTAGTTATCGCAATAAGTTAATCAGTTCAGACGCCAATAATAAGGGTTAGGTTTGTGTGGGTTAGGTTCCAGTCTAAATTTGTTTTGAAAGAAAAATTTTCTTTCAAGTAATGAGAGGCAAATTCAGCCTGTTTTGAGTTCAAACATTCGGCTGTGCTATAATAAGACTTATCTAGGCAAGTTTTATTTATAGATTTTTAATTGTAAATATTGATATATTATAATAAATTAATTTTTAAAATACAATAAATGCAATAGAATTATCGAGAATCGGTTAGAGTATTATATGCGTAATAATTTTTCACTTCTAAAACGATATAAAATGGTATGTATGTATGTGTGTGTGTGTGCGCGCGTGCATGCCTAATTAAATATTTTATTATTTTTTTTCTTAGAAAGTAGAAAAGTTGCAACTTTATTTAATTTTAGGATAATTCATGTCTCACGTATGCTTAATGATTCGATATCTTGATACATGGAGTTGGGAGCAAATATTTTCAATGATGGTGAATTGGTGATCATGGAGAGAACAACTAAGGAGTAAATGTTAAAGATTGGAGATCTGATATAATCTTATTGGGCTCACAGTCATGAGCATGCTGATAGATACATTCTAGATTTTTTTTTTAAACTTTTTAACTTGATCTTAAACTCGGATTCCAAAAACTTCTGAAATTAAAAGGGGTTGCGAGATTTCCAAAGTTGATGATGATATGGCAATTTGGTGGAATCCAACACAGTTTCATAGAGCTTGAAAAGATACATATGGTATGATTCATTCTTAAGACTCAGAAAGATAGAGTGATTCTCTGTATTCCTTTTGTGATATTCGAGATGATATGTTATTATTATTTTCCGTTGAATTACGATAATATGTTATTTCAATTTAAAAGATAGATTCACATGTTCATATGTTACAAATTTTGCTCCAAGTTAGTATGTGTTATAAATAAAAATGTTAATTTCTATTTTTTTTTTATGATAATCGTCAAGATCATATGTTAATTATTTCAATTCAAAATACCAATATATTTTTGTTCCTAATACTTTGCTTCGGTCTATTACATGTTATTATCTCTATGAATATCTTTTAATCAGAGCTTCTTTAGAGCAAAATATAAGTTTATGATTAATATTGGTGGTTATTAATAAGGATGTAACTTATATTATATTTCTTTGGTTTGTTACTTTGTTTGTGTGTTTGTGTGTGTTTGCCTATATCATTTGTTTTTTCAATTCAGAAGACAGTATATTTTACTTTGAAAAGTGTTTTTCTTCCGAATCATTACTTGTTATCAATTACACCAGGATTTTTATTTTCTTCTATCAGCTTCTCTTAAGCAGAATTTGTGATTAGTGGTTGTTTAAAAGAATTTTAATGTAAGTAAATTTTTAACGATACACAATATAAGCACAAGTGAACACAAAGCATAAAGTAATAAAGAAATTACTTGAATAATCTTTGCATGACTTAGAAAATTTGTTCATTTATGAGCCTCGCTTAGTTCTTGAACAATCCACTATTGCAACACTCGTTTAGATTAAGGATTAAGAATCTCCCCTGATTTGAGCTTTACTCATCTTTTAAAAATCTTATGTCACCTATCTTTTAGTATTAGCATATGATTAAGATTTAACAACATTTATTTTTTTAATTTATTAACCATCAATTAAAAGAATAAAATTTACTTAGAAGAATATCAAATAATGAGAGGATCCTGATCCTTAAGATTGATATGCTGCTCTTGAACCCCTTTAATTTCAATGTTGTAAATCCTCTTCTCTTGAAAAGATCAGTTACTTACCAACAAAGTGTTGGCTCCACTAGCAATGGAGTCCCTTTAAGTGTCTTGACTGAGTTTACTCCTCAGTTCGAGTAGTAGGGAAGTCGTCTTTATTGGGAGAATCTGTGCCTCTCGGTTCGAGCGAAGACTTCTAGTTTGGATTGTGGTACGGGCTTAAAGGTGCCTCTCACAGTTAGGGCCCGCCCTAGGATACCTCGTGATCAAGAAAAAAAAAGAAAAGATCAGTTACTTCTCTTGAAGTAAGCACTTACGCTTCAACAATGTGTCTTTTGTTTGTTATTAATTTAACAGCATGACAAAATAGGATATTAATAATCCATCAGTGACTTAGGACCTGTTTGGGGCAGCTACGTTGCCACCGCGCAGCTGCTCCCCAGGTCAATTTTAGGGGAATATTCCCTAGAATTAGCCTGGGGGGTAGCTACGCGGTGGCAGCGCAGCTGCCCCAAACGGATCTTTAAGTGGCCCCCCATATTATAGATTCTAGTTCCGCCGTTAATATACAATCAGAATATTAGTATGAATACATTCACAAAAGTAGAAACTTGAGTAGTGATACATCGACATAGCTTAAAGAAATTTTGTTTATACAAATTGAGGTGGCTCTTCCATATTAATTGGATAAAGTAATAAAAATTAATGAAAATAATATAAAGCGAGTTCTAAAAGACTTTTATAGAAAAGAATATGGTAGGATTATTTTAATTTGTACACATCAGTTTGTACAAACAGATTGATTATAAATCATTAACAAGTTTTACGTTATAATTTGTAAAAAATAAAAAATAAAAAATTGTGTAATTTTCTATACCACGCGTATGGGAACAAATCCCACGAATGAACTTTATAATTACATACGAATCACAGAAAATCCCATGAACAACTCCAGGAAATGATTGGGAAGCGCCTAAATTATAAAGCAAGAAGCAGATTATTTAGGGTTATGTTCATTGCATTTGCATCAAATAAATATACTATCATTATCTTTTGCAAAGGTCAATGAATTAAGCCGTGTTATTGAATGGAATGCTGCTGCTTGTTGTGTTAGATTTTCATGCAGCAGCAGGCGGAGGAAATCAAAGTGCAATGAACAGCTTCTGGAATTATCCCAGAAGCCAAAAGTGCTTCCAGATATATACCCAGAAATGATAAACCATATCCACCTAAATTCTGCCAAACAAGCCCCACTGAAGCTGACACTTTTTCTCTCACTTACATGTCATTTGATTCCAGTTTTGGAGCATACGGCGGATGAATACTACTAATTAATCAGTAATTTTGATCTCTCTCTCTCTCTCTCTCTCTCTATCCAACTCCACTGAAAGTCTTCTAAAAAAAAAAACTCCATTGAAAGTGAAAAAAAAAAATGGTCATTTTAACCGCGTGCAACTCACGTGATGTTTATGAAAACTTCCACTTATATGGGACCAAGTGCTTCTCGAGTTCTCGGACAGTATTTAAGTATAGACAGTCAACTAGAAGCACTTTCCTTCACTTTGTCTTAACAAATCATTTTGATATTACATCTCCACTTTATTGTTTTGCGGAAATTGGTATGTGAGCCGCAAATTTCCTACTTGTAATAGTTAATTTAGATACTTACACCTTAAACTTACTAGGGTCTTCTTACTCATACTTGTTATAATAATTGTATGTCTAAATCTAATGAAATATTTAGATCTAAAAACTTTCAGAATTTAGATACTATATTTAAAAAGGGTTAAAGAAAATTTAATACTACATTTTATTCATCAAAAGAATTGAATCAACTTCATCCTGAAACGATTCAGAATTACTTTCATCTCTTATACCCCGTAAATTTAATTTGCCTATAACATAGTATACAATAAATATTCGGATGCTAACTTCGAAATTCGAACTAACTCTTTATTTATAGAGTTGCTGACAACTATAAATTTGCTCTTCTAAAATTCTCGCCGAAGAAAACAGAATGATATCAAATAAAAAATTATTATCTTTTTTTTTTTTCATTCCTTTGGACAATAATTCGAAATCTTTCTCCTGACAAATTGAATATATGAAAATTGACCCGAGGTGAATTTGCGCCAATAGCATTGAACCACTTGTTGTTATTTCGGCTGAAAAAATCCACTTTATTGTTGGCTGAAGATCATGGGATCCTCTGCAAAAGAAGCGCACAAATTTCATTTGGTTGCAATTTAGTACGTGGACTCCACACTCCATCCACCGCATCTATTGGGATTTAGTTCTAGATATTGGCAGGCCATTTTGCACACGTAACAATAAGCGATTTCGAATTTTGCTTTTTGTTCTTTTTTCACAAAAAAAAAAAAAAAATGTTTAAAACTGTTTCCATTCGTAAACTCAAAATTTTATCATGCAAACAATCGATTTAATCAATTAGGTCACGAAAAATATATGTATTTTGCTCATTTTTGTTTACTTGTTTGCCGTAGCACCTCAATTTTCTTAAAATGAAGGCTTCGATATATAAATTTTTCATATAACTTTTTTGCTCAATAAAGGTGATGAGATACATACACACACATACATCACATATATATATAATAAAAATTCAAAAATTGTGATGCATTCATGAAGAGTACATCATATTTATCTCATACTCCATTTTGTGTCACCTTTAACATTATGTGGTCTGAATTTGAGAGAGAGCTTGATAAAGAGATTACCTACAAAGACTTTTTGCTTCAATTTATCTGTTTCTTTTTCTTTTTCCTGTGGCCAATGATTATTTTTCATTTACAAAAAATATCCAACTAAAAAAATTAGAGTAGTATTAATTAAAAAAAGAGAAAGAAAAATAAACACTCATTTAGTCCTTAAAGTTTGAGTCAATTATCCAATTAATCCATATACTTTGAAAAACATTATCCACAAAGTCCTATCAATACTTTTTTTTCCTGCCACTTTTAAGTTAGTCGAATGGCAATTGAATCCCTTTTTATCCATATTAGCGGCATTTGAACCTCAGAATTCTTATTTTTTATCACAATAGATTTTACCATCTCAAGTAGATGACAACAATTTCTTATTTCACTTTTCAAGGGCAAAATAGCATTTAACACGTGAAATGAATTCAACAAATAAATGTATATACTACAAAAAACAGCCAAAACTTTCTCGTAAGTTTGTGTTACAATAGCAACTTGATGAATTAATAGCCTTGGGACTGTCAAAAATCTATTAATTTAGCGAATATTAATAAAGATAATATCACGTTTATAATAGAAACTTTTATGAAGTAAAGAGGCAGTATAATTGGATAATGAGTAATGATATAGGCATAAACGGTTGTATAAACTTATTTTGTACAAACTAATGTGGCGTTAATTTATTGGTTGAATTAAATATCTCTTGACCCACATGATTTATTTATATTATTTTATATTTTCATTCAACCAATGAATTAATGTCACATCAATTTATACAAGATAAGTTTGTACAAGAGTTTGTGGCCGTATCATCACTCATTGGATAATATAGTGAATCTATCAAGCTATGATATGATTTTAATTTGATCTTGATTGAGTGAATAAGTCACCTTTGGCTAGATTGTATTGCTGGACTGCAATTACACGGTAACTCATTAGAGAATACTTTTTGAAGGCAAAATATTAAGTTAGTTATCTCTCTTATTTCTCCTATCATACCACGTATAGAACAAAAAATGGCTTCTCATATGAAAGGTGTAAAAAGAGCAACAACAACTAATGAAATGTGTAAAGTATTATGCTAGTACTACAAAGAAAATCACACATATATCATATGTATTTAGTTTTAAATTAGTTGCTATTAATTTATGTATTATTTGGGTCCTATAGAAAATAAGATTTTTTTTTTGAAAAGTTATTATCTAATAAGTTTATCTAATTATTAATTTATCATGTTGGTATCAAGTCGAGACCCACAAAAATTATTATTTAATGAATGTTACCAGTTTACTGAATATTAATTTAACGGGTTGTATGGTAAATAAGAGCGTTTGGGGGGGGGGGGGGGGGGGACAATTATTGCGTCATATATGGCTATATGAAATCGGTCAACCGTTTGATTGCCATTATACAAAATTTTAAATCCAAAAATGTTCAACTGTAAATTGATTAATGTGATCATCTAGTTCAAAGTTATGTGTTGCTTTCTATTTTTGTGGAGGGTCAAATTTCATGGCCCAAGTGCAAAACGAATTACGTGGAAAGTTTGGACATAATTTTATGTCAAGTCTCGATCTCAATTATATATGGTTGCGCTTGATATTAACTATTCATGCAGGTCGTTGAAATTTGGGTTGAAATTTTTTGTAGCTTCAGCGTCTGTTTGTTTGCTGTAGGGTCATATAATTGTTTAAAATCTCAACGGACACTAGAGATTTTGCCTATACGAGTATCCGTGGATTTAAGTTTCAATCATACAATAAATATATTCTCAGGCCTACGCATGGCAAAAAGACCCGAATTAAATTTTGGTTCGATTTACTTGAGTCGAATTTTTCAGGTTTTAACTTGAATTTAAGAATTTCGGTTCGGGGTTAAACTTAAATAGGAGAGCTCGATTAAAATTTGGGTTGGGGTTCGGGCCCTAACTGACCCAATCCGACCCTAGCCTGAAATTAAAAATATATATATATATATATATGTGATTTTATTTATACAACTTTATACGACATGATTTTGAATTATATTTATTTTATTATGTATATAATTACATGGTTGAGACCTTAAATAATTTTTATATTTATGTTAAATTTTAATATATAAGAGAGGCTATGTCCATTTTTTTAAAATTAAATTACTTAAACATTGAAAAAATCTTAAAATTATAGAATTCAGGCTTGGATAAAAGCCCAACACAATCCTGACTTGAATTGTGTCAGCCCTAAAATTTAAATAATCATATTTTTTTGGGTCGAACTTTTTTATTTCTATGATTGGGTCGGGCTTGAGCTTTGCCATCCTTACTCAGGATCTGTTTGGTATTAAGATGTTGCAAGTTTTAAGGTTCAGTTGCTGTTAAAAATACTGTAATTATAGAATAAAAATTAATAATATGTAGTAAATATAAAATTTAAATAATAATTTTAACAAAAATATTAAAGGTATAATAAATTTTTTACCATACAAATATAAAATTAAATTAACTTTACTTTCAAGATACGAACAACTAATATCAACTTCAATTCCAATCAAAACCTCAAAATGTTATAGATGTATAAATCAAAACTGAAGCATTACAGTGATTTTGTCAGTTAGAGATGTTGACCACAATAACCCATACTGAAGACAATCCGAGGCCCATCCATTTTTGGCCCAGATTAATTTTCATGATCCAAATTGAACACCCAGATGAAGAAATTGGCCTATGAGATAAAAGACGTCCCTTCCTCTGTTGAGGTGGCAAAATAGCATCATTTTTTGCCGTGTCGGACATAACAAAAATTTTTGGTCTTATAATATGTGTGTACATATATTTATATATGTATGCATACACACACAAAAACAACAACAACAATAATATTTCTATAATGAGTACATCCTCATTTTGGCAAAGTGAGGATGCCACCGACGGATAAAAAAAATATATTTTAATACACTAATAAACAAAAAAACACAGTTTTCAATGTATTCAAATATACAATTTTTTTTTATATTTTAATTTGCATTGTCATTTTAATAAAGTGAGGATGTCCTCGTTGAAGAAGTACTGTATATACTTTCATTTTTTCTAATGCAGACGTGTTATTAAATCATATGGTTTAATAACGTGTCTATACTAACTATATTAAACTATATGATTTAACAATGTAACCGCATAAAAAAAATAAGGGCACCCATGTGAGAAAAAGACTACACACACACACACACACACACACACACACACACACACACACGAGCGCGCGTATGTAGGCATGTATGTATGCATAAAGTAAGTTTCTAATAAGGGATCCATGGCCATATTAAAATCAAGAATAAGTTAAAAAAACAAACAGATACAAATTTTAATACACTACATAACAAAATACACTATATCAGAATTTATTTATTTTTTTAATTTTTTAATTTATCCATGAGTTTCATACACACACGCGACATAACATATCAAAATTTGATTAAACAAGTTTAATAAATGAATGTTTTTTTTATTTTATCATAAATAGAGACGATCAAAATCGTTTTACACGATTAGACATGGATGTAGTAGTATAGTTATAATTGTGTTAGAAACTAATTGGTCGGTGAGAGGAGAAATTTTAGAATATATTAGATATACTATATCAACCATATAATAAGCAAATAATGTTATAATATGTGTGCATTTACTTTAAAAAACTCTTATGCAAGTGGTAGTTATGTTAAATTTAATTATATACACTATACATGCATTCATTGATTGTATTACCTTTAATGTATTTTATAATTTCTATGGTGAAAGAGTGTTCCAAAGGTGAACACGAAGCACTTACATTAATTGTTACCAATATATATAAAGATAGATTATTTTTCCTACCAAAACAAAATTTCTGAATCAGCCAACGTAATACAACTATTTCTAAAATTTAATTATTGGTTTCACTAAAATTTAAATTGTAACTTGTATTCATATTACATTTGCAAACCAAGATTCTCTACTCATAGCAAACCTATAAATGAAACCAAATTGCTCAAATTGGACCTGAATTTGTAAACTAAACAACAATGAACTACTACTTAAGCTTTTATTGAATGACTCAACTCAACTCAGTCTTCTGCCTCTTCCCTCTCCCTTAGTACAGCTCCAAAATGTTCGACCAAAATGTCGGCAACTAGAGGCACCAAATCCTTACAAGGGACACCTTTCTTATAAATATCTCCCAAATGTGAGTCACTGCCAATTCTCCCTCCCAGGAAAACGTCAGCTCCTTCACAAGTTTTCCCATCTTCATCTCTTGTCATGCACCCCATGAATCCAATATCCGCGACTTGAACCTGTGCACAGCTGTTGGGACACCCCGTCCAGTGCATCCTCACCGGCTTTGTCACATCCACCAGCCTCTCCACCTCCTCGGTCACCTTTAAGGCCCTAGCCTTAGTCTCGATGATTGCTTGTCCACAAAACTGATTGCCTGTGCATGCAACTAGACCTTTCATTAGAATGGATGGCTGTGGTGAAAACTTTTCTAACAAAGGCTCTTTGAGTAAGGCTTCGAGTTTTGAGTTGTCAACGTTGGGGATTATGATGTTTTGCTCAACTGTGAGGCGGAGTTCTCCTGAGCCATACGCGTCAGCCAGACGAGCTAGCTCGTCCATATCACCTGCTTGGACTCGACCAACGGGAATATGAAGACCTACATAGTTAAATCCTTCCTGTTTTTGTGGATGCACACCAAGATAGTCTCTCCTGTCCCATTGCCTCTGAACCAAGTCTTCCGAGGATGCTCTATCAAGCTCCTGTCCAGGCATTCTCCTCACTACCTCCGCCCTGAATCCTTCAATGCCCTGCATATGTAAGTTAAAAAATTCGCATGTTATTAACATGAATAAGGCTTAATAAGCATGATTAAGAAGTGAGACTGTAAATAACTCACGAGTTCATCAATTAACCACATCATTCTTGTTTTTTGCCTGTTTCCTCTGGAGCCAAGATCTCTGTATGCCTCTAGTACTGCTTTGCAAACTGGGATAACGTCATCAGCTGCGACCCAGGCGTCAAGAGGGATTGCCTCTGCACACCTCTTGGGACTAAAGAACCCGCCCACCAACAAGTTGAATCCAAACCTTCCATCCTTTGTAGCAGGCATGTAAGCAAGATCATTGATGTGAGGATGCTCATAAAGATCATGTGATCCTACTACACACACATTCCACTTCCTTGGCCTGCTCAAATGAAAAACGAAATGGGAAAGAGGGATACCGGCTAAACGGTACGTTTACATGAAAAGTTAATTCTGTATCCACGACAAAACACGCATAGACTTGATAACTTTCTGTTACCGATGCGTTTTATTCATCATTTGCTTATATTGAAGAGTTCATATGAAGCAGAGCTCATATAAAGAAAGCCAGACAACTTGTGACCCTTAAACTTTAAATCATAACCAAATAAATCTTGTTAGACTAAATCCCGGTTTCATGCCAAGCATTTGTATTGTTCTATTTAAGAATTTCTCCAATAACTTGTTTCACTCAAGATAAAAGTATAACTAAGTGTAAGTCCATTTATCCCTCAATAACAAGGCAATGACAGAACATCACCAAACAGAGTCCAAATTTCCACGATTGCATACAAATACGAAATGTATACAAAATATTGAAACAAATATCAAAAAGCTTCTATTCTAACACTTCAGAAGTGAAATGTGCTCTTTGGGAGTAATGGAAAGAAAACTTACAAGTTAGTGACGGTAGGATTGCCCTGTGCATTTGCAGTGATGAAGTGGGATAACAAGTTGGTATAAGGCCTTGTATCAACAATTTCCTCCGGATCAATTCCTGCAAGAGGGTTGCCAACAGGATTTCTCACATTGTCCATACCACTCTGCAGACTTGTCAAGCCAACTTGGGCAAGACCCTTAAGTATTTCCGGCACATCAGGCAAAACCACACCACGAATCTGCCAGTTTTGCCTCGTTGTCACATCCGCACAACCATCCTTCCCATACTTTTTTATCACACTAGCTAAATACCGTGTTTGCTCACTTGTTGTTACCCCATTTGGTAGCTTCAATCTCATCATAAATCTACCATCTGAACACCACCATTCAAAATAATAACCATTATTCTATTAGATCAAGGGAAACCAAGCAAAAAGAATCATTTGATTCCTTTCCTGTTCAAATATTTGGTGCAAAAATATTCATCCCTTAAAACTTCATTACTTTGAGATACCATCTACGCACCAATTGGAAGAATATTCCATGATGTTTCTACTTCAAGTATAATAACTACATCTATGTACATCAAAAAAGAAACAAACAAAACAAAGATAAGTGGAAAAAAAAACAAAGATAAGTGGAAACTTACAATGATGCTTTCTCCTGTGAAACAAACCAAGCCATTTGAGCCTAACATCAATATCATCTTTAGTGTTCTTGGCTTGATCAATCTCCTCCATTGACAACTTAGCTAAATCTTCAATACCATTTTCCATAAAGAGCTTCATTGGCTCTTTCTCAATCTTGACCTTTTCTTGAGGATTAATGCCTTTTCTGAATTTCTCTTTCAACACAAAGTAGCCATCTCTTTCCTCCACTCTAGGCTCCAGCCTCTCTGCATCCACCTCAGGCGCCGACGACGTCGTCACCGGTGCCACCGTAGGGGTGGTGGCATGAACCCTCCATGTCTTTGGACTAGCTGAGGTGGCTGCTGCTGGAGATGGCAAAAGGGGTGAAGCAAAACGCACTGAAAATGACGATGATGATGATGACATGATTGAAATTGCAAGATGAAAAAGATGAGAAGCCTTGTTGATGAAACTTGTAGTTGTTGTAGTAACGTTATGAGAATTACGAATGAGAGTGTGGCCATTTTTGTAAGGGACACTAAAGGGACCTTTAGATGCAGAGGAGAGGTAAGGATTTGTTCATGGGGAACTCTTGGATGGGGCTAAGGGTCAAGTTTGTTGGTGTTTTTCTACCTTTTTTTTTTTTTTTTCCCAAGTTTTTAGATTGTGAGAAGCTGACAGACAGTTGCCTATTGTTTTATTTATTTATTTACTTATTTATTTTGTCATTCAACTATATTAATTATCTCATTGTCAACTGTTGCTGTCTGTTTTAGTTTTACTTCTCTTTTGCTTTCTAAATTTGGTGGGCAGATGACAACATGCGCCGTGGGAATAACTGGTGTTCAAGCTCTAGATCAAATGAACTTGTTTTTTTCTTTTTAAAAAAAAAAAATTGTTTCTTTTCTTCTTTTTTTTTTTCCTACTGAAAATTATCAAATTGCATTAAAACTTCAGAACGACCAATATTACAATAAGGAGAGCTTATGGCTCAAGTTCTTGTCATAATAAAGCCTAATAGGAAAAATCAAACTTGTTCACTGAAAATTTCTTATAATAAAAAAGAAAATAATTCGCACATTAAGATATAATGTAGTAGAAATTTTCTAGATATAGTTTAATCTACCCACCTTATTTATTGCAAGTGAAGATCTCGTTCAAGAAAGCACATAATTTGTCAAATTGTATAAAAAAAAAGGTCACCAATCTCTATTAAAATGACTAATTTGACAATATATATATAAATGAGGGATGCAAATGTAACTATCCCACAGCAGCAAATTCATTGAATCGTTGCAACTAAACCCAAAAGGGGCAAACAAAAAAAAAAGAAGACAGCCTTTTAGTTAATTTATTTTTTAAAATAAAAAATGATATTTTAGTAAGTATATTGTGTAATAATTAATTGAGGGGGAGATTTTATATCTGTACGGATATATTAATTCGTAGAGAGAAAATAAAAGAATAATTAATTAATTAGTGTTGCATGGCATTAGCCCACCAAGCGGACAAAAACAGTTTGACCATTGAGATATACTAATGGCATATTCTTAAAGTTTCACGCGTGCGATGCGCGTGTTCAATGAAAGTGACATTTGAATTTGAGCTGGTTAGAGCTTTAATCTTCTGAACCAGCCAAGAGTCACTGCACTGGCTCAACTCGCCGCCAGCACGCCACACGCCGCTTCGTCATGGACCCTCCAACGAGTTACGCCCTTTTGCCACGTTTTCCATTCAAATTAGAAGAGACCGTGACGGGCGCGCTTGGTAACGTTTTCTGTTGGATGCTTCTTTTTTTTTTTTTTTTTTTAAATATATATATTTGATAAGAGTATTTTGTAACTAAAAAATTTATTATAGATCAAAATATCTTCATTCTTTTAACTTTTGTTAACAAAAAGTCAAAATTAGAGAATAAAACAAAAAGACAAGAAAAAAAGTTGGAGCCTGATCCACCACTTTTATTTATTTAATTATTATTTTATTTCATTAATATTTCTTTATTCAATTACTTTTTCATCTTCTACGATTATCCATTTTATCCATTCCTTATTCAATTTTACTTTTACTATTTTACATCTTATCTCTTCACTGTAACTATTCACTGCAGCTATCTTCTTCTTCTTCTTCTTCAACTATGAAAATTCAACAAGCCCTTTTCTCTTTAAGTGTAACCAAGATCCAGGTATACTTTTTTTTTTTTTAATTTTATGATTTTGTTTATTGTTCATTAAAATTTTGTATGATTTTCTATTATATCAAATTTAAAGATGAAGGCCACTATTTTTTATTTTATTTTAATTTTTTAAACTTAGTATATTGTGGGAGGGTTTTCTGAAAATTATTGTTGTTGTATGAAATTTGATTTTATTTTAATTAAAACCATATGAATAAAAGATAAAATGTATAAATAAATTGAAGAAAATTATTTTATAAATAATTCTATAAAAAAATCTATATTTTCCGAAAAACAACTAAATGTATTTTTATCATTTTTTTATATTTTTAGATAAACAACCAAGCGCTTTTTATTGTTTTCATTTTTATATGCTGTTTTGAAAATAAATTATCAAACACATTTTCATTTTTTTTAAATCTTACATCAAAAAACACCATTCTTCATTTTTCAATCGATAACAATATAAAAGCCCGTTTGGTTGCAATTGATTTGATTTGATTATTTTGGTGTGAAATGATTCTAATCCAGTGTTTCACGTCAAAAAGTAATTTGAGATAAGTTAATTACGGTGTGCTCATTATTTAATCTGGAATAGTTAAAAAAGTGTATCTTAGAGAGACTTTTAGGGTGCGTTTGGGATTGAGGTTGGGCAAACTTGGAAGCTACAGCACTAAAGTATTTGGTAAACACTAACTGTTGTAGGTTAAAAGCTATGTTGATATGACTTTTTATTTGTATCATGAAAAATCTTTTATATCTTTAATAATTTTGTGAAAATTATTATTTAAAATTTATATTTACTACATATTACTAATTTTTGTTTCACAATTACCATTTTTTTCCACAACAACTGTAATTTAAAAGGTACAACACCTCAATCCCAAACGCATCCTTAGAAGTTAGGATTACAATTTTTAAGACTAAAATTATAATCCTAAGCTATTCACGGGATAAAAAAATTCCAAATCTTTTGTCCAGCAATTAATTGGAGATAATTATGATATTATTAGTATATAAGATACATTATTTACTAACTAACCCAACGGCATATCAAATATAAGACATGATTATTTATAATTTAATTTGATACTACACTGTTATAATATTATATCTGATCAAGTCACACCTAACCTAGCATGACAAACAAACCCTAAGGGTATTTTAACCATTTAAACAAAGATTAGAGACCTATTTGATATAAATAGACTATATTCTTATTTGATAAGATTAAAAAAAAAAAAAGGGGGGTCGGGGTCCCGGATGCTATCATTCTATTAGAAAAAATGAGTTTTGGATGTCGATTTCCATGTGCACCGACAATGTCCACGCAAACTGTCCGAGAGGGTCATTAGCATGATGTTATAATAATCTTGCTAGTTGCTAATGTTGATTTTAATTATCAACAGGCTCGCTTTTTCGAAGAACAACATCAGCTGCTACTACACCAGAGAAGCCGCTCCCAGTCCCAGACTATACCTTATTATATTTTTTTATTTTGGTATTAAAAATCATTGAAGCTGGTTGTGCCTCTTTAAAAATAACAACAATACAACATGCAGTAACTGAACTCTTCTGGAATGGTGGATTTTAGGGGAGGACAGAGGACTTACCTGGTGCTGCTACCCTAGGTGAGCAGGCACGGCATGCCACGGCTCCCCAGGAAAATATCAGGAAACTTGAATATGATGTACTAAAAATACATGGTTCGTTCATTTAAACATCCTTTATGCCCGTGTGGGTACTAATTCGAGAAGCAAAATAAATACAGCTGTAACAGTAGCATCATAAAACACAAGTATGGCTGCATTCCTCATGTATGTGAACAATCTGTGCTACTACATACACAACTGGCTTATGCCAAGTAAGCCAGTGGTACTTTAGAATTCATGTTCTTTCGGTCTTTCGTATAATCTAGTCGATCCTTACTCGTGTGTACACATGGGAATACATGCAACAAAGCATGCATGAGATGTAAGTAATACACCCTCGTGAAATTGCCTTGTAAAAGCCTCAAGGCTCAAGAGTGTAACTTAAATCTAGACAAATATGACTTCAAACTTTGCACAGGGACTGCTTTCTATGTGTCTCTTGAGGTCATCATCCCCATTGAATTTGAATTCATATAAAGCCTGTCTCTGCGTCAAGCCCACAGGATGTATTCTGTAAATTTTCAGTTCATCTTCACCTCTTATGCTTTTGGGTCTCTCCTGCTTCCAAATTGGCACGTGTTTTAGAGACTTGAACTTTGCCAGCACTGCAGATTCCAAGGCCTTTAGTGTCAAACTGCCAGACCTGCCCATCAAAGAAGGAAATGTTTGATTTGAGCACACAGTTACATGCAATAATCATGTATATGTGATGATATCTCATGCTTAAAATATATGCAGCGACTAGATTGGGAAGAAGACGCCGTGGTAATACAAAGACCAAGCATTCTCCATTTCTCCTCTACTAGTTAATAATGTATGAAGGGACGTTCAATTTTATTTCTATTGCTTATCTATTTTAAAAGGTCTAGTGTATTACAAAATTTAACTTGGGATAATGGAAATATCATTGAAACAATGAATAAATCAACAATAAGAACACCCCTGGCCCAATTAAAACTGAGGTTACCTTAAGAAAATGGATACCATTTTGAACATCCCTCTTTCCCTGACATACAAATGATGCACAGTTTCCGAACCTCTGGTGCACTTGCAAGGGCGTTTCCTGAAAGCAGGGTTCGTTTCTTCTCTCTCCTGAATCTTTGTTGCCAGGTAAATACAAAGACGACATGATGAGTGTACTGCAGCCATATCCACAAGTGCCTTGAAAGAATCAGAGGGCCCTTCATACTTCCAACTGTTGAATCAACATCTCATTACTAAGAAGACCCTCATAAACCAACAAGATATAAAAGAAAAAAGCAATAACTCCATGAAAGCCACCCAATTGTTTTAAAGAGCAGGGGGGCAAAAAAAAGGGGGACTTAAGATAACCTCCACAACCATAGCGCAGTTAAGTTTCCTGCAGTGAAGCTCACCTTAGTGACTGATTATATGCCTCAGGATTTTCTGCAAGGTATTTCATGGTCTTCGCAACAGACTTGACATCTTCTACCACTCGAATATGTAAAATTGACTTCAGAGAAGGAGCAAAATCTTGAATATTTGGAGCACCAACAACCACAGGGACCGATCCTACAAAAATTTGACATCCATTTTATCACCCAAACCATGAAATGATTTCTGAATTTTTCTAGAATAATCAATTTTTATGTCGTTGACTTTCTGAACATAAAAAAATTAAAAATCATTCACAATACAATTAACATTTGAGAATAGCTTTCAAAAGCTAGAAAATGAACATATACTCCATTTTGTTTCGCCAGGCCCACTCAGAAAAAAAACTTCAGGAATTTATCAATCTATAATACATCATTTGTTACAAAACAAGTACAACGGAGGTTTAATATCTATACCAGCAACAAGAGACTGGAAGAATTTTTCAGTGACATAATCCTCCTCGTTAGAGTTCTCAAAAGCCAAGCTAAATTTATAGCGCTTCAGAGTTTCCACTTTTTCCACTGCAGATATCATTGATAAGAAAAGGTTGTTAAACAGTATTTATCCAGAAGAAAATAAAGCAAGCAATTTACAGGGTTTGTAGCAAATAAATGGCAAGAGGACCAAGAAGACGCTCTGTACGGTAAAATATAAAATTCCTAAGAGATCATGTTATTGCCAATGCAATCAGATTATCAACTCATACATTATTATTATAAACAACGACAACCATTGTAAATGCACTGGTGCCCACCATTTCCATCACGATTCCGATGGCAACCACCATATGAATCTATCTTTACATTTTCCTTTTCAAGTGCTTCAAGAGCTTGCAACCGGAAGTTGCGAGCACCACAATTGGAAATGAAAGCAGCCGCAAGGGCATTCTCAGTCTTTGGCTGCACTGGTGCCATGATATCATACTCGGCCCAGGAAAAATATCCAACAGGAACATCTGATGAGAGACTAGTTGTCATTACAATCGTATATCCCCTCCTAGCAAACAAATAAGGCTAACATTTCAGTTTTACCAACATTGTTTGGGCACATGAAGAATCTGCTACTTCAGGTAATCAATTTTAAAAAGGCAAGAAATGCAATTTAGAAAAGATGGGAGAAGGCTATCTCAAGTCTTACAAGTGAAAAATGCATCTTTAGCTCAAGCACCTCAGGTTAAAGGAAATAAATTGTTCTAAAATAAATAGGCACCACAATCAATGAGTATCTCTTTCAGCCGGAAATATTTAGTATCCAGATATTCATGAAACACTCAACAAAATTTTATACCAGGAAATTCCTTGGCTGCGAATAGCTTGATAGATATTGACCAAATTTTGCAAAAATGCTTAATTCAGAGCTAAGATTGCCAACCCTTTTATTGTCTAAGTGAGAAGAAAATGTACATAGTCAATCTCTGTCCTTGAAAAATGGCAGAAGTTGGGGACATTTTAAAAGCATAAGGTTGAACTGAAGTCATTTTAGACAGTGCTTACCCACCGTCGTGCTTGAGCAATATTATTCTCAGCGTAGTACTTGGAAGATTCCATCGAACGGAGGACAGTATCTGTTCCAGGTTGTTGAGGCATACCAAATGAAGCATCAGGTTTCCTATCATCATCATATCCAAACTTGCACCGAACATCACAAACTCTCCACTCCTACATAGCATGCAACAGGAAGTTCAGAGATATAGCAAGATAAAACAAAAACATAACATTAAATTAATTGAATTCTAAAACTCCTTGTGAAAACCGACAAGAAGTTCAACTCACAGAAACATCACAGATAGAAAGAACATTTACGAAAATGTACAAGATTGATCAAAAGGACTGGCACCGATATCGTTAAAAATAGCATCAATATATTAAACATCAAAGGATTCTGAGGAAACAAAAAAGATTCTGAAAAAGCTAAATTAACTTTCCTCTACAAGAAAAATCCAATGGTTATAAGAAAAGGTTAGAATATATCAATTGAACATATTGAAACAAACTACTGCATTCATCTATTACTTTTATAAGGAACCTTCAAAGCAATTAGGTTTAAACTAGTTCAATCAAGGATACGGTAAGCCTCTACGTTGAATATGGAGTGAATACTCCAAAATTAACAGGAACAGAGCCCAAAAAAATGTCAGTAATTTCATTTTCAACAATGCGATGCAGGATGATTACAGTTTTATAGATTTTTTGTCACTCTAAATGTTCATTTCCCATTTCAGTGAAAACAGACACAAAAAATACTGTAGGAGACTAATCAGACTCTCAGTCATTCTAAAACTACTGTAAAAATCAGTAATTTCAACAAGCGATGCAGAATGATAACAGTTTTGTAGATTTTCTGTCACTCTAAATGTTCATTTCCTATTTCAGTGAAAACAGACACAAAAGTTACCTGTAGGAAACTAATCAGACTCTCAGTTGTTCTAAAACTACCGTCAAAATTAAACAACTGTGATTACAAAAATGGATATCAGATGATTTGCAAGCTCTGTACAAATGAGGTCTATTCATTCTCTATCAAGATAAGACAGCCTCTTGCTCAAAATAGATAGAATTTATGTACCTATATATCATGTTTACACATGCATAAGAGCTCTTCGTTTATGTTCGGGGACTCCTATTAAAAGAAAAAACGGAGCCTCCTGCCGTCTACAAACTAAATTTTCTGGCTGCAACTTCTATGTAAGTATCAAAAGCAATACTCTTCATTCCGTAACATTATCAACAACAAAATTAAGCTCTCATGAAGCTTAAATTTTACCCCAAAAAAAAAAAAAATGAATAACATGTCTAGACAAAAACAGTTAAAATCAACATAAATAACAAAACTTTATCACACCTAAACTAGAACACAATGAAAGAACAGAAATCCAATTAAAATATGACAAGAGTTTGAAATTTAACTAACCTGCTCAGCCCCAGTGACCAAAATAGGATCTTTCTCAAAATCCCTTGAGTAATTCACAGCATCCACTCTCTCCAACCACTCCTCACAACTCTCTGAATCCAAAACCCGTCCTTCAATTTTCCTACCCACCAAATCACCATCAACAATCGCCTCAATTTCAGTTTGAGGAGGTTGCTTGTGGAGAAAATCAGCTAACGAATCAAACATGGCAGCGTTCTTGACCATGTCAAGCCGACCCAAAAAGGAGATCTCTAGAATAACCACAAGCGCCACAAATAAAGGCATCAAATTTGACCATTTCTTTCTGGGCAATGAAGAATTTGAAGATGACCCATTCTCAGAAATTGGTAACTCTTCTTGTTGTGAGTAGTTGTGGCCTGCTCTTGAGCCCCTTAGATTTGATATAATACCCATAAAGAAAAAAAAAAGGTCAGAAAAATGGTTTAAGAGGAAAAAAGTCTTCTACCTTGGGTTTCAGTTTATCGGGAAAGTGATGAAAAGTGAGAATTAATTTGGGTGTTAATGAAGCTACACAGGGGATTCGAATTTGTGTGTTGCATCAGTTTTCTGAAAATGAAAATTTCAAGTACGAGACGCAAAGACCGAAGACTCTTGTCACTGGTTCATTTCGAAAGTCCATGCTGCGTTCATTGGCTCTCTGACTAACCATAATAATATAATAAGTGTGCTTTTTAATTTTCCATAAATGCACTTTTTAATTGGTCAAAGTCTTTTGTTATGTTTAATTAAATTAAAATTCCCTATGGTGTCATGGAAAATTACTAAACTTTTGTTTCTTAATTATCGACGACCTTTTTGTTTCATTGTATATGAATTAAAAATATCCTTATAATTATATGTTCTTGGAATTTTGATAGTTTAAATATATTTTAAAAAACAAAAATTAATGTCCATTCTTGTTCTTGGACAAACAGGACTGCTTATAGTTCACATACATATCGATTTCACCCAATTACAATATACTAATGTGATTTTAACTAAAATTTATAAAATCATCATTGCTTGAAAATCCCTAAGCAAAGGAGTAGTGCTTTATGCTCTGTTTCTGGACAAAACCAATAATACAAAGACGAAAAAAGATTAACTTCAAATCAAGGCCATAGAAAGGAGATATAGCTTAGGCTAACTTTTGGAGTTGGTGGGCAATTATAGCCAACCGGGTTGGTTATATTGATCTGGCAATTAATTGGCTGGTACAAGTACAAATAATGATCCAAAAGAAACGAATCAATCATGAGATAAGGCTTTTGATTGAAGAATGTCTTTGAGCAGAAACAGATCCAATATGGGAAGCATTACTTGTAGATTAAAAAATAATACCGTCATAAAAATCACTGTAAAAAGAAAAGGAAAAAAAGAGAAAAGTAATTGCTTATAGCTCATTAGCTACATAGCATACAAATTTGAGTTTCTGGTCCTCTACATCTATGAAGACTTCCATACTTCTATGTACAATGCATTAAAACGTCCATATTTCTATGTACAATGCATTCAAAATACAACAATGGGATGGAAGAACATGAATATAAAAAATACTCTTTCACTCGAATTGCATGCTTGCTGCTAACTAGGCTCTTACCATCGATTGCAACTACTCTAAATCTTACCTATGGCATACATAGTAGACACCAGCAAGTTCTGAGGCAGACGTAAATTTATTTTCTTCTGACTTGATTCTGTGTCAAAAGTCTTCTGGTAGCACCCCCCCCCCCCCCCCCCCCCCAAAAAAAAAAAAAAAAAAAAGTGCCCAAGCAAATATCACCACCAATACTGTCTCGAGGCACTTATCTTGATGTTTCTTCAGCTAGGCACTTGGAGAAAACTATTAAAGTGATTACTTAAATCTTCTTTCTGGTGGTGTATACTTGTAAAAGATTATGTTTAGAACTTCAGTAAAGCATTGCAACTCAGCTTCCTCTCAAAAAGTAATCAGATCTCGGAGAGGCAAAGCTCTCAGGATGTTCTGAAAATAACTCGTGAACATTAGGAAGCTTGGTTGATGGTTGAAACATTAGGAGTATGACGCTTCTCAAACGGCACAACCTGAATGGCATGTAAATAATGAACATGAAAATCTCACAAAATGAACATTCACCACAATCATGTGAGAATTAAATTTAAGGGTATCAAAAACCAACTGACAAAAAAAAAAAAAAAGGCTCTACAAATTACTTGATCATCGCGTGCATCAGCTGCAGCCGTTTTCAACCTTTTTGCCATTGGCCTAAAGCTTGAGCTATCTACTTGGTCTTCACCAACAAAATTCTGATCTGAACCCTCTGCAACAGTTCAGAAATAAGGTCAGAAGATGAGAAACAAGTAGTAATGACTAAAGCATCAACAAAAATTACACATACACAGCTAGCAAAAAGAAGATATATGGAGCAATGACAGATTCTTGAGTCTAGCAGAAGCACTTTAAAAGGTGTCTAGTGTTGAATATGCTTGAAATTAGAACCATCGATTGCAAAGCTGCATGGTAACTTGGTTCATATTCATCTCTCAGAAGGGTATGATTCAAAGAAAGCTGCTTATAGACAGAAATAAGATAAAGGTAACCATATAGATCCGGTTGCGAAGTGGCTTAATTTCTCTTAAAAGTATTAATGGTTCATTGTTTCAGCACAATATTTAGTGCTCAAGGGGTAACAAAAATCATCAAATATTTCAAGTAAATAATTTATATTTTCTTCTTTATTTAGTTAAGTTATCTTTCGCACACCATTTATAAATCTACCAGTCACGTTTGGCAAAAGTTAATAAACTATCAATACAACAGCTTTCTACTCTGGTTAATGACAGAGTTAATTGACACTTATTATTTTGTCAATCACAGTCAACATTCCACTGCAAAATCAACTGTCTATTTGGATTAAAAAGCAGATAAGAAAAAAATAGATAAAAGAAAGTTGAATATTTGCCAAGCCGTTTCATTTGTTAGAATTCTATTCTGGGGAAGATGTATTTGTTTCTACTATTGACTCTTTTGCATAGAAAATTTCGATAAAAACTAGTTCATGCACATAGGCCTACTTTTAAAATGTATTTAAGGTAATTTTACTTAATTCTAGATTGGATCGCTACTCGCTAGGTTAATGGACTTTTTATGCGTCTAGGGTAAATATAAGCCAAATTTTAATTGGAAGTACATTGCTGAAGAATTGTTCAGTCTCCAGTATCCCATTTTACTCATTATAAATCCTACTCTTGTTTGGTCTTTTCTTTTGCCTCCCTTATGTCAGATTCCTCCCTTCAATCCTCTCTCTCATTCCCTCAAACTCTCTTCCTAATTTTCATAATTTGACGAATCCACATATCCAAGTCATTTAGTAAACCAACAAAAAAACCTTACAAGAAGGAGAAGCATGTGGGTCTTAATGGGTATTGTAAGAACTCAAAGCATACAAATGTTGAAGGTAAGTGGAAACAGCAAACATGGTAGAAATTCTACTTGATGAAAAAATAGCCAGAGTTACCTCCAGTGCTTCCAACTGAATTATGGAGGCAATCAAGGTGCCGCTGCGAAGTTCCAGCTGGTCCACAAGAGAAATCTTTATCCTCCCTGAAATAGAATCCCTCATCATAAGGCAAATCAAGCTTCTGGGGATGAAGTGATGTTGCGGTCTGGTGTTTGCCTACAGAGGTAAAACGGCGTATCCGTGGATTTTCTAGCACTGCATGAGAATTAACAGCAGCATTATCATACAAACATTTATTCCCTTTAGATTTAATCTTCTGCCAGCAGCCATCTCGTAGAACCATTAACTGAAAAAAATAATTAAGAAAAAAGTTAGTTTGAAGTATTTAAACTGAAAGCACACACAAAAAGATGGAGATATCTAACAGATAAGGCCCTTACCTGGCCGGATGAAGGAGTCTTGGCTGAGTGGCATCCAACCAAACACATGGAAGCAGAATCATGCAACTTATGCAACTGCTCAACAAATGATGCTTCTAAACAGTCAAGATAAGAATTGTGCTTTTCATTCGTCCACTCTGCAGATTGGCCCTGCAATAAAAGTGACAAAAAGAGGTGAAAGGAAAGTTTAATTACAATAGAATTGCAATGAAACATGTTTATAACAATTGAAGTGTCAACTTTTATAGAATTTGCAGGCCACAACAGCCTTAATGATTACAAGAAAAAAGCAAGTGGTTCTTAAAATACAACATGTAGAGATACCGTCATAACATCAAAATTCCCAAGGCAATAAAAAAAAAAAAGGGCACCAATCAAATGTCCTCACAACCAAGAGAAACAAACAGCAGATGAAGGAAATGCGAATTTGGGCAGTACCAAAACACCCCCGATATGTTTTACTGCTTGCCCATTCTTGTCACTTTCCAAGTAATAATCACCATTCTCCCAGTAAATGTCCAAGATAAACTACAATTCTAAATTCAAAAATCACTTAGAAGTAGGAAAAAGGGAATTAATTTGAAAGTGCGACGTCGAGAATATGCACCAACAATCTCTAATAATCAGTTGAAGAAAGATCAACTAGCTTAACATGACGTGGTGAATCCAGCTGTGATAAAGGGAAAACAAGGGGCAAATTTTAAAGATCTTCTCGAGTTCAGAATTGCATAATACCCAAAATTTTGTTCCCACATAAAAGGGGAAAAAAAAAAAAAAAAGCCGCAAGAAACAAACAACATCTAAAAGAACCAAGCAAACCACTTGCTTGACCTGTGCCTACTCAGAATAGGTGGACATTTTGCAATAACCTAAAGGAAAGAGATCTCACCCCCAAAAACTTTCAACGAGAGGTAAGATTATATGTCCTTTATATATTGCAGGATTGGAGCCTTCTAAGTAAACATCACAAAGAATCACATGAAGCTTTGTCTCAATCTAATATGTGAAAGATCAAAGCAAAAAGCCGTGCAACTCCATCGAAAGGCTTAATTATTATTATTTAAAAAAAAAAAATAACAACACTAAAAGAATCCATTAAACGTTGATTCTAAAAATCAGCAGCTAACTGGCGCCAATAAAAACGAAGCAGCAATAATCTAATATCTAGTCATGTAATTAATTAAATTAACTTTAAAAAGAAAAATATCATCACTCAATTTCGAAACAGTACTTCAAAACCTAACTCAAAATCATAAAATTAACATAAAAATTAAATTTCTAAACATGCAAGCAACCTAAAAATATCCAACACAAGAACTATAAAATATCCAACACAGGAACTATAAAATATCAAAAAAGCCAAAAGATAAGATAATTAATAAAAAATAAAAATTACCGGCGTTGCATTTCCGTTAAGATGCGAGCTTTCAACTGTGACAGCAGAGGATTCCGAGTCAGTCCGAGCCAACTCAGTCCCGCAAATTCTATCCATTGTCTCTTGATCCGGTGATGGAATAATCCGTAAACTGTTCTCTCTCATTCGTTCTTCTTCTTCTTCTTCTTTTATTTTTAATTTCTCTCCAGATATTTTCTTCTTCTTCTTCTTCTTCTTCTTCTTATCGTTTTGATCGGGCGAAAAGTAAAAAATATCAAAAATGATTTTGAAAGGCAGCAAAATGCAAAAATATCGTCGCGAAAATTAAGTAGAGAGAATGAGAAGGAGAGAAAGGCGGTGGGGCTGAGAGCCAATAAAGGCTCCACATGGCGACGCTTTTTACACGTGTCGGTTACGTCAGCGGGTTGCCACGTCATCCTAGGCTGATAATATCTTCGTCTTTTGTCAGCCAGATATTTTTTCTCTCTTTTTGTTCAAATATCTCCTTTCATATCATTTGAACCAACAGATCAGCAAAAGCGCTTCGGATTGCGGAATGTTCGTTGCGGTGAGTTGGGGACGTGAAGGCACGCTCTGTGGTTGCCGCGTGGAATTGTTTGTTTAAGTGATTTTTGGTGGGCGGTTTCAGGATTGGGATAATAACGTCAGTGCCCGCTGATTGTTTTATATTTGCTTAATAGGTCCCTTTTTTAAAAATTTGCATCAAATAGGTCATCACCAAATACAAAGCTTATATGTCACAATTATCTAATTTTATATTAGATTACCGAGTTCATGAAAGTCTAAGTTAGTTATTTTTTTTTCTTACTTTATAAATTTTGATTATTAAGAAAATTATAGATAATCTAATCTCATGTTTAGTATTTTGTTCATTATATACAACATCATCACAATATTTTTATCAATAATATTTTATTAAATGCATACATTCTACTCATGAAACTCATACCACTCTTAACAACATAATCTATCAAATATTTACGTTTTTTTAAATATATATATACAAGTTGATTAATTAATTATTTATTCAACAAATAGAAGCATATTATTTTATAAAGCATATTAATTGTAACTAGCTATAACATAATCTATCAAAGAAACACTCAAGCTTCAAGGAGGAAGAATAAATCAGAGTTTTATTTATTTGTGCATAATTAACTGCATATCCGCAATATTAATGATCATAAAAAGAAACACTCAAATATCAATTGATCTAATTTAAGGCACGTTTTAAATATGTAGTTCTGTAAAGTTGATATCCATTCAATGACAGTACTTTCGAGAAGTTGCCAAGTGTGGATGGTAAGAGCATATACATATAGAAATTGGATTGATCCGGAAAGAAAGGATGCTAATGGTTTTGCTTATTATTCATGTGTGCTCTCACGTGATTGTATTATTAGTCAACGTATGAGATAAGTGCATATATAAGCAGTGCAATTGCTTGCATGTTGTGCTCTATGACAAGAAGTCTAAAGAATTGTCTGGGTGAATTTTCCTTTTGAGGTTTTGGTAAATTATTTCGTTAGTCTTTATACTTTTTAAAATTGCTTGAATATTTTTATGTATAATTACTTTCTTTGTTATTAAATTCGTGTTTTCAAGGGTAAGTATAGTGTTTTTGTCTAATCTATTTTAAAATTCAGACTCATATTTGAGTAAGAAAAATGCTAAATGGCCAAAAAGAAGAAAGAAGGACAATAGAAACGGCAACATGTGCTGCCGTTTTATGCGTCATTCTCTCTCTTTTATTTGGCCGTTTAAAAGTATTAAAACAATACTTAAAAAATGATGCAAAAAAGAGAAGAAATATATGCATATCACAAACATTATCTTCTCATCTGACTGTTTCCTATCATATGACCGAACCGCAAAACCGACCATTTTCCGACAGAACTAACAATCTCTTATTGAAAAAAAGGAACAAAAGCCACAACCTTACAATCAACAGTGCCCCCATCGCCACGCTGATGCATCACAAAGCCAACAGAGCCATTGCCACCACGCCAATAATGTTGTTGTCGTCATCGGCGGCACTAAATGCAAATCTCTCTGCTTTCAAATATCAAACCGTTGGTTTTATTATTATTTTTAAATAGCTATCACAGCACATACTGCCGTTTCTACCGTCTTTCTTTCCTCTTTATGGCTGAATAGCATAAGCCGCATAACTCTGAGTAATTGAATTCAAAGCCCTAAAGACTAAATGAACTTTTACTCAAACTGTTCTTATAAAGTAGCATTATAAGTACAATATTGTCTATTTATAAAAAATGTTTCAAACGACAACACAAAACCGGCTCGCGCCCTACAAGCTATTCATATTAATGAATGGCTCTTTGCATTTCTTGGGATTGAAGACAAAGATCTTTTTCTGTTACAGCCATTTTGGCTTGGCCCTATACAAAAAAAAAAAACATGTGACGGCAATAACTTCGGTTTGAAAAATCTTGTCTGTTCATCGGTCTCTGGTCTCTGCTATGTCACATGGAGGTGTCATACTACCCATAAAGAATCTGACACAAGAAATTGAACCAATCCTTCCCACGTGCTAAATTCACATTAATCACACGATGAAGCCAAGTCATGGTATATTTCACGTGCCAATTCACTCGCATGTTATATACAGCAATGAAGCATGCAGTCCAAATCTTTAAAGCAAGAAATTTTTGAGAGAGCACAACTATTTGAATAAAATTCTGATAAGAACACCTTTCCAACGTTGTTGTTTCTGTTCTTTTTATTTTTTTATTTTTTTAAAAATACATCTAAAATAATGTACGTAATTTTAAGTGAGTTATTAGTATCTTTTTTTTTTATTAGGGTTTAATTCACTTCACTTAACATTTTCCTTTTAGTATTGATGTTTTTTTTTAATGAGATATTTGTCTAATCAGATTCTTGGAAATGGAATTATCAAAGCACAATTGGGGAAGCAAAAAAGAAATGTATGATTAATATTCAGCTTTCTATTGGGCAGAAATTATTCTGAGGCATAAGGTAGTTGATGCTGCACGTTGCTGATGTGACATTTCATATGATAAATTGAATCATACGTTATAACTAGAATTGTTGGTGTGGAGCATGAATTCATGGCTCATTGCTGACTCATAATGATTCAGTATCTCACTAATATCGGCGCATATTAATACAAGGACTCGTGATGATTTAATATCTCACTCATAGCACGCATATTAAATAAAGAATAGGGTTTTTTTTTTTTTCTTCTTTTAAACCAATGTAAATTTTGCCACCGGGCAAATGGGGCAATATTGTGATAAGCCACCTCTATTATTAGGAAAAGGGGTTAGGAAAAAGGGTTAAGGTTACGTTTAGAATTGAAGTGTTGTATATTTTAAGGTACGACTGTTATGAAAAAAATTATAATTATAAAATAAAAATTAATAATATTAGTAATTATAAATTAAAATTATTATTTACTAATACAAGTGAAAAATAATGTCAACATGACTTTTAAGCTGCATCAACTAGTGTTTACCAAACATTTTAGTGCTCTAAAGTTAGAATTGTCTAACTTCAATCCCAAACGAATACTAATTCTCACCTGCAAACTCATTTTCTTCTTTAGAGACATTAAATTTTCGAATTATATTAAATGCCAAAGGTTATGCATTTTTTAAGCTGATGGTAAATATTATTAAATAAAATTTAAAATATGAATTTTTGTTTAAAAATAACAAACACAAAAAAAACTAATGGGAGCAACAGTCTGTAAGTAGATCCCTATACTATAAAAAGGGGTAAAAGCTTGTTTAGTCCCTATATTAGGAGGTTAGTGTCCATTTAGTCTCTGTATTTTTAAAAACACCTCAAAAGGTCCCTGCTACTAAATATTGACACTTATGCCATTATTTTTTTTATTTTTAACTTGCTTTTACAATATTACATTTTTACAATAATGTTTCTTTTTTGGATATTAATAAAAAATTAAATTATCAAATTAAACTCAAAAATAAAATAAAAACAAAAAGGTATATATTAATTTTTGTGGAAGCTCACGTATGTCTAAAAAATTAATATCGTAAAAAATTACATTATCAATTTTTTTAGAAAAATTAATATTTTAACTCAAGAGTGTGTTCCACAAAAATTAATATTTTTATTTTATTTTATTTTATTTTTTGGTGTTAAAGTGGTAATTTATTTTTTTTTTTAATAATGTCTAAAAAAATTATTATAATAGGGTTATTTTTTTCTTTTTAATAATGTCTAAAAAATTATTATAATAGGATAATATTATAAAAATAAGTTAAAAGGAACAAAAGATAATGGCAAAAGTGTCAATAATTTAATTGTAGGGATGGTTTGAGATATTTTTAAAAATATAAGGACTAAACGGGTACTAACTTTAAAATATAAGAACTAAACGAGTTTTTACCCCTATAAAAAGTATTAAAGTTAGGATCATGCTACGGTACAACTGTGGCACCGTGCCACAGTTGCATCTAGCCGTTGGATGCAGTTGGATTGGTGGGGTCTATTGACATCCAACGGCTAGATGCAACTGTGACACGGTACCACAGTTGCACCTAAGGTTTCCCCTTAAAGTTATTATGAATTAAAAAAAAAAAGAATTAGATGAATCTTTATGTACTAAAATCTAGAGTTACTCTCACGAAGAGAATCTTACTTTAACAAATATTGTGCCTACAAAAAATAAGATTTCTGGCATAGACACTTCCAAAACTCTTATGGTAAAAATCTTCAAGATTTAAAACTTAGATATGTTATGAATTTAATATTCACTCTTTTGATAACCTTTTTTTAAAATCTAAAATCTGTAATCATTCGTAATTAAATATGTTGTTTGTGTCATAAAAGATAGTCCAATTGGTTAGTCTCTCGCTTCCAAACAGAAACGTTTAACTTAAGGTCTGACATTAATCTCAATCATAGGTTATAATTCTCAAATGTACTCTCTGAATCTTTGCATTTTTACTTTTTTTAATAAGCTTCAACAAGATTTAAATAACGTAACTTGTACCATTCAAAGACTCGACCCTGTCTTCCCGGACACATCAAAATTGAATGTTTCTAAAAACAGAATAATGTATTACTTTTACCCATAAACAAAAAATAATAATAAATCTCTTCAAAAAAAAAAAAATAATAATAATAAATAAATAATATCGAATCTATATAAAATCCACATTTTAGTGTGTGTATTTATATGTAATTATATATATACACATACAAAATTCTAACCAATGAAAATGATGCAGGTGCGACTGAAATGAAGTCCTATTTGTAAAGAAAAAGAATTGTCATATTTAATTATAATCAACATGTACATCAGTAGCATCACAGAATTTTGGTATACAACAAATTTCATTTAAATTTTTTTCTTTTAAGACCAAAAAAAAATTAAAAAAATAAGAAGTTAATTTAGTTCCCCAGAAAATTGTCTAACAGAACAAGCAACCACCTGCGCCCACTGCTTCAATCTCATCTTCACCGTCTCCGGTCCATCGCCTACACCAAAATTAACGACCGTCAGATCGCGTTTCAATTATAAAGTGTCCCTAAAAAAAACAATTTTTTTTTTTTATAAACTCCCCTACGAAGAGTCGTATGATTTGATTAATTTCTCTCGTGAACTATGAATCAAAATTACAAACTAAGCAATAACGTACACTAGATCATTTCATTAAACAAAAGTTTACCTGGGTCGATTATGGAACTACAGCTAACGGAATCGTTATCAGAACAGATCGACGACGATGACGAGCACCGCGACAATCGATCGTTGTAGTGTTTATTCACCGCACAGTAAAACCCTAAAGCGGGCAAGGTATCCGTCAACTTCGGATCCAGTTCGGGCGAATCGGCCTGGAACCCGAACCCTAACTCGATTGACCCCTTCAGTTCTTGCAGATCCTCGTCCGTTACGCTCTGGCTACGGCGGCGCCGGATTTGATGGTTTCCTTTTCGTCTCAGCCACGCCTCCTCCCGCTCGGCGTCGGGGGCCCATGACCGCTGCTTGTATAGCGGGCGCGGCAGCGGGAGCGCTGTCGGTGGTGCGTTGGGATTCGCCATAAGCCCGCCGCCGCCTTGCGCCGCCGTGGAGGCTAGGGTTTTTTTCTCAAATGGGGATTTGGGGGATTTCTCGACGCGTACGGCGTGAGGTTTTGTTTGGTCAATTAGTGGGGGCTCTTTAATTTATACAAGGGGTTTTCTTCTGTAGCGGGAGGGGCTACTTTGAAAATTTCCACTTTTTTTTTTTAATTTTTTTTCCCCCGCCTCTTTTGGAGAGTGATTTGGCAGGTGGGGTCAACGTGAGGCAGGGTGGCCCCTGGGCCCTTCTTCTGGGTCCCGTGTGTTGAATTTCTAGTTTACTAGTCAAATTGTGCCACGTCGTTTTATCTGGAACAACCTGTCCGTTTCTAAATAGATTCCCAGTTATAATCGACATTATCTGATAAGTAGGTAAGTGATGTCATTATCACTTTTATTTTTTAATACTTACATACTGTAATTAAAAATATTTAGTGAACACTTATTAATTATTCATTTAAAATTATATGATGCACAGTTTAAGCTGTCATGGATTATTATTATTATTATGTAAATTCACATTATTTCAGGGTTTATTTAATATCATTTTATGGAAAGATCTAGAGAGAGAAAAAAAGAAGAAGATGATTTTCCACTATACGATAAAGATTGAAATAAAAAAATAGAGTTGTTTCGTATTTATTATAATTTAGATTTGTAATACTCACTAATGTATCGTTAATCATTTTAATGTTGTGTGTATTAGATTGGTTGATTTTATCATCAATTATTAATCTATTATCTTTACAACCCACTCAATAAACGACACATTAGATGCTACATCATTAAGTATCTTAATGAATTATCTAAAGCGAGTAAGTATATCATTACTTATTTAATATTGAGATGTGGTAGAAACAATTCTAGTGGTAAATAATTATTGGATAAAATTACCTTAAAAGCCATGGTTACCTAACATTTTATAGTTGCTTTTAAAGACTACAACTCTCTAATTGTAGTATCAATGAAAGCTCAACTCTCCAATGGTAACACTAAATGAACCCTTAATCGCAAACCAAACGAGTAATGTGATCTCGTAAGAATAAATAAAATAGATATTAACATAATCTAATAGTAGAGAAATCACTCGAATGCAGGTTATAAATCTCAATTATTACGGGAGGAAGATGGAGGAGAGTCCAAAAGTTATTACGTGTGCTATAAATCATAATCTATGTTGGGGACATGTAGATGATGGGTTAAATTGAAAGTTGGTGCATAATTGCTTTTCCAGATAAGCACCTGAGCATCTAAAATTCTTCTTATGAGCTGCCAACTAGTTGGTGAAACAGAAAAGGGCAGCATTATAGCATATTGATAATGGCATGACACTGGAGGAATAAGGGTTTTGCACAAGCTTTTTAGTAACAGGAAGCCACCATTATAGAGACTAATTGAAAACGCTTTTTGTGAGGAGAAAAAGAGTGTGTTAACAGATATGTTTTCATATGCACTTTTGTAAAGAATACCAATTTCCGCTTGGTACACAAACATTACAGCTGTTTGAAGAATACCAATTTCTGCTTGGTACATAAACATTACAGCTCAAACAGCATTAACTTTCAAGAAATATGAACATCTTTTCTATTCTTTCTTGTGGTCTTTTTCTGATTCAGACCAGCTCTACTTTAGAAATATGCTTGACTTTGGTGAGCATTAGTTGCAGTGCCAGCTAAAGAGCATAAAATATATTCATCCAGACATGGTGCTTAACAGACCAAATCAATTCTTTATGCTGCCGAAGTTCAACATTCAGCGGGGTCTGTGTTATTTTATGGCCAAAATTACCAGTAATCTCCACAAGAGCAGATTCCATCTTTGAAGCGATGAAATCGGTTTGAATCTCTAACAATAATCTCCCTCTCAGTAATTTGTGATATGAATTTAGTCCAGTTGTGGCAATCACCACAAACCCGCAAGTTTTTGAATATCTGAATAGGACTTTTAGGAGGGGAGCTAATGATTCCAAATGCAATTGCCAGTCTCTCGCTATGACTTGTGAGGATATGCTCCTTTTCATCTTCTTCAACATCCTGCAACACAAAACTTTTGTCCGGAACATAACCAAGGCTCTTCATTTTTGCAGTCAAATTCCTCAACTCATCGTATATTTTCTCATACTTTGGATGGGTTCGATTCCCAGTGTAGAATATATCAACCTTATTGTTTACTTCAATTGAACTCCACCCAGGAGTCTTCTTCAATCCTCTGTCTCTAGCTAGTGATCTCACTTCATCCACTCCCTCCCACTTCCCTACATTTGCGTAAATATTTGACATCAGAACATAGTACCCAACATTCTCCGAATCAACTTCAAACAAACGATCGGAAGCAACTGCTCCCAACTCCATATTTCCATGAATTCTGCAAGCACCAAGAAGAGCACCCCAGATAGAAGCATCGGGCCGTACTGGCATATTTTGTATAAAGTTGTGAGCCATTCCTAAATGCCCAGCCCTACCAAACAAATCTACCATACAGCCATAATGCTTCAAATGAGGCTTGATCCCAAATTCTTCTTGCATCATATGGAAGTACCTTTGACCTTCACTAACCAAACCTGAATGGCTACAAGCCGTTAATAGAGATACAAAGGTTATATGGTCTGGTCTCACTCCCTCATCTAGCATTTGTCTAAAAAAATTCAAAGCTTTGTCACCCTGCCCGTGGATGCCATGACAGGATATTATGGCATTCCAAGGAACCGAGCTGCTCCTTGGTACTTGGTAGAATAACGACATTGCATCATCTATCCTCCCGCATTTTCCATACATGTCAACAAGGCAAGTTGCCACAAAGACATCAAAGCAGAGACAGTTCTTAATCACCCGCGCATGAATCTTAATCCCCTGTCGCAAGGCTCCTACGTGGGAATAAGCTGGTAGAATGCTTACATAAGTCCCTTGATTTGGGTTTATCTCATTGCACTCTTCCATCATCTGGAATACTTCAATTGCCTCACTTGCAAGACCATTTTGAGCATAGCCAGTGATCAAAGTATTCCATGAAATCACATCTTTTACAGGTAGCCCCTCAAAAACTGCACAAGCAGAATTTATAATGCCCAACTTGGCATACATGTCGACAACAGCATTTCCAATGATAACATCTTCCATAAACCAACCTCTCCTCATGATAAATCCATGAACTGACCTGCTATTTCTACAATCATTCAATTGAGCAACAATTGAAGTCAAACTCACTAATGTCAACAAATCAGGCTGAATTCCAGCTTGTTGCATCGTGGTAAAAAACCCATGAGCAGTAATTGGATCATTACTTTGCTCATACGCAGCAATTATTGAGTTCCAAGAGACAACATCTCTCTCCATCATTTGATCAAAAACTCTGAGTGCATGCCTCATCATACCAAATTTTGCATACATGTTAATCAAGTTATTGGACACAAACAAATTGAATTCCAATCCATGCTTTACGATATACAAATGAATTAGCAGCCCGCTTAAAATATTATCTGACCGTGCACAAACAGGAAGAATACTAGCAACAGTAATTGGATCCATGCTAACTCCTTCCAATCTCATTTCATCAAGAATATCTAAAGCCTCAACAGCATTGCCACTTTGACAGTAACCAGAAATCATTGCATTCCAAGAACCACTATCTCGGACGGGCATATCATCAAATAACTTACGAGCAACGTTTGCTAATCCGAACCGGCAATACATATGTAACAAGGAAGCAGCCACAAAAACATCCCATTCAAATCCCAGCTTTAAAACCGAGCAATGTATCTTCTTCCCATCAACTAGATTTCTACAAGCTTTCAACACGGGAGGAAAAGTATAGAAATCAGGTCGAAGGCCAGAAGTCAACGTAAACTGGTAGAAACAGTCTACAGCTTCAGAGAGTCGGCCACAGCGGACATAAACAGATATCATCGAATTCCACGTGTATACATTCCTATAAGAGATGTGATCAAACGTGTAGCGAGAAAATGAGAGATCACCCAAGTTGGCATAAAAATTAACAAGCTTGGTGGAGCTAAACACAGTCTTGATCTTCCCTGACACCACAAGAAGCGCATGCAGGCGCTTAACATGATCCAATTTAGTGCAGGATTGGAATAGAACATCGAAATCAATCTCCCTGCTCTCATTTTCAAGACAATCTGGGCTAATTTGCAAAGAATTAGCAGCTGCTGAAAACAATGGGCGATGAGCTTGAAGCAATGGCAATAACTTGCAAAGCCGCCTATCTTTGCAGCTTGGCGCCAATCTAAGTATACAAATAATAATTGAAAAAAAATATATACAGCAAGAGTTAAAGCCCAACAATGCACAATTAACAAATAATCAAACAGAAAAACAAACATAGTTAATTCCCAAATTAAATAAATAAACAAATAAAGCATAAAAATGTGAACTTTTGCATAGTTACAGTCTCTACAGAGAAACCCCAATTTAGAAAATATGAAAAGATGAAAAATACCAAAGTGAGGGCTGTGAATTTCATTTATGTCCCGCACTTCAACAGCATTCAGAAAGCGTTTTTTTTTTTTACATTTAAAAAAATTGAGATAGAAAGAGAAAAGGGAGTATTTCTACCTGAACATACATGTAAATTTCAGTGTGATATAGTAACCCAGTATAAAATGGCTCGCATTTGATTAGATTGAGCGTGGAGGTTTTAGGGGATTAGGGTTTTACAGAGTGGAGTAGTGGACGGCTTGTTAGAAACTGTTAGATGGGCCGGGATGTGTGAAAGGCTTGATACGACAGCGTTTAGCAATTTACCCATAAGCCGTCCAGATTAGTAGATGGGCCGGGATGTATGTGAAGGCATTGATACGACAGCGTTTAGCAGTGTACCTATATAAGCCGTCCAAATCTGATTCATTCTTTGAAATAAAGGCTTCTCCAAACGCACTTTTATCATTTTCTAAATTTACCCGATTTACAAGTGCATCGAGTAATAAAAGGGTGCATTTAGGTTCACTCGATTAGAACAGAACGCGTGTGTGTATTTCTTTCTATTTGAATTTAGGGGATATCAAAATTCTCTACAGGACGGACTCGACAGATTTTTTTTTACTTGGAGATAATTTTATATTTAATTTTTTATTCAGAAAAGAGGAGAAAAATTTAATACCTAATATCTTATTTAGGCTGAAATCTCTATTCCCTCCTCATCTCTGTCATTTCTATCTTTAATTTTAATTTTATTTCTTCTAAAACTTTAGTAAATACATTTAAATTTTAAATTGTAATGGTATGGATGTAAATAATAAATATCATAATATTTATAAAAATAATAACTAATATAATATTTATAAAAATAACATAAATAATAGCTAATATAAACAATTGAAGTTTGATGAAAATAATTTTACTTATGATTTATACAATATGACTTTTATGAATTTGTTCAACTTTGAGGTTGTACTTTTGCTTAATTTTATAAACTATGACGACATTCACTCAGTTTGATGGAAATGATTTTGATTACTTTAAATATTTTTTTTTGTGTAGGTAATAGAGTCTTATACTTTTATTTTAATATGATTATATCAAATTAAAAAATAAAGAAAAATTATCTACCGTCCACCCATTTTTTCCAACTTTTTCAAAAATACACAATTTTTTTTTCTAGAATCCACCTGAAGTTACATTTTTTTCATTCGTCCACTTCCGTTTGGAGACCGTTAAGAAAAGTAATAGAATATTGCGTAAATGACTTTTTTACCCTCAAATGTAAAAGATAAATTATCCACTGACTACCTTTTTTTCATATTGTTTCAAAAATACACAATTATTTTTTTTTGCTGAACTCCACTTGAAGTTATATTCTTTTGCACTTATCCACCACTGTGTCGTTATGAAATGACAAATTTACCCTTATGATGTCAGCAAATTTCTAACGGTGTTATAACGAGAGTGGACCAATGAAAAAAAATGTTAACTTCAGATGGAGCGCTGCAAAAAAAAAATTGTGTATTTTTAAAAAACAGTGAAATAACGGGTGGACAATGGATAATTTCCTAAAAATAAAAGTATAAGTTATTCCGACATCAGGTATGCTCAGGTATCTCCATCCCTACCGCTCAAGTAATTTTGAATAGAATGAGGATGATATCAATATATAAGCAGAGCATCGGAGATAGGCACAAGAATATTGATCTCCCTCCCATCGGCATCCCTATCTGTATTTCACCAATCATACGTTTGATATAAAGGGTGATTTGGAAAAGGTCAGGAGGTACCTTGTAATGGTGTTTTTTGTGCATGTATACCTTCGATTTAGTAAAATATGATCAACTATATATATTTATACATTGAAATGGTGTGTTGTAATCAAATTTAAAGTTCAATGTTCTAATACATATATGGTATGCTTGGGAGCTGGAACTAAGTGTGGAATCATACTAATTTTAAAATTAAATATTTATCCCATGTTTGACAAATTTCTTTGGATTGCATTAGGGGGATTAAATTCAAATTTATTCCTTATATCATGGGGATTAACGATATCAATTTAGAAGTGGGTTTAGACGGGATTAGAATTTAAAAAAAAATTATCCATTTATAATATTTCTTTCATATATATAACACCATTTTTTTATTGCTTAAATTTTAATTAATTATTTTATTTATGATTTACTTGAAATTTACTTTTTTTTTACTTACTTTTATAGTCTAATTAAGTTGGTATTTTTACTTAATAAAATTAACTATTTAATTATATATTCTTTGCTAACTTTTTGACAATATTAAATATATCTAAAATATCATATCAAACATTAATTAAATAGTTTTATTAATGTATCCTTGTTTATTATAACTATGATTACCTAATAACTAATATACCATATATTTAATGTTCTTATTAATTACCTTTAAATTAATTTTAATTATTACTCTTAAATATTCATAAATAGTGTTTTATTTAAATATAATTTAACGTTGTTCAATCTAATCGAATCTAATCCAATCTGATCATAGTATTTAGATCAAACTAATTCTGCATACCAAACACAACCATATTGAACAAATCTTATTTATGTTGATGGGAGAGAGATTAAACCTCTCGTATTAAACTTAGCCCCCATAAATTATTGAACAAAATTAAAAGCCAAACTCTTTGTTTCAATACGATTAATAAAAGAGCGATGTTAGAGTTAGAAATTCTTTGGGTACAATATTTTTAAACAAATTAACATGTTGAATGAAAAATATAAAACATATGAAAATAAATCACGTGAGCTAGTGGCATATCAAAAAAGAAAAATATTGGATTTACGAGAGTAACATTTTTTTAACAATATAAAATGCAAATAAGGAATAAAACGTATAAAAATATTAAAAGATTTTTACTGTAACATTTTCATGTCAATATTTGATACGTCCGTAGTTGTCCACGTCATGGTTTATTAACCTCTTGAAGCCGGGCATCTAAAACCATATAAAATACTTCAAGCCCATCATCCTACAAAAGCAAAGTTTCTAATTTCAACTGAATAATAGAACTTATCTTCTAGAATTCTTTAGCCAAGTCCTTGGTGGCTCCGCCACTGATGCAAGTTACATCCATACCCTTGGGATATGTTTAAGGACATGAGTTCTAATCCTATACGGATCATTCCTTTTGAATAATGATAGATTTTTCATCAAATATCAATAACAGTGAATTTCAAACTATTGCTTTTGGATATCAACTATCTATTGCTCATGATAGATATTTCATCAAATATCAAATATCTATTGCTCATGGATATCAAATATCTATTGCTTATGATAGATATTTCATCAAATATCAATAATAGTGAATTTCAAAAAACTTATGGTTATACTACTATATAGTATATATATCTAAAATCTCGATATATTTTAATTCAAACAATATTTGTAAATGGTTAACAATTGAAAAATCAGCTTAATTATACGATGTTATCATCCAACCACTATTGTCAGTTTGAACAAAATAATTTATTACTTTTATAACGAATTTGTCGTTCTATATTAGTAACAAATATGCATAACAAGAGTTTCAATAAATAGGAGAATTTTTCTTTGATACATTCATATATTATAATCAAAATTCCACGAATAAATATGAAAAATCTATTATAATTATATTTAATAATTTTATTAAATACAATCCGAATTTTTAAACTCACGTGATACTGAAGGAATATCTATCCGAATTATAAAAAGACAATTTTTATTTTTATACAATTTCATTGGAAGGAGACTTGAATTTGTTGGGAGTTGGACACGTGCTCTTAAATAAATGCACAAATCTTGAGTCCATGGATCTACCAATGAGCTACGAGCAATTTAAATTCCGGAGCAACGCTTCCGCCTTGATGAGAGCATATTATTGGGCGTGCAATACCAGGCTACGTCGGATATCCGTATCTTTATCCCTATCCCTATCCCTATCCCTTCATGGAATTCAACAATCTCTGTACCAAACAAAAGCCGAGGCGTACCTACTCCTGACGCGTCAACAGTCAGATTGCAGAAAAAGTCTCAAGCATTGAACGCTACCAAAAAGACGGGGCCCGCGCATTGGAGGGAATCATGGGGCACCACGTGGCGCATGGTACCCCACGATGAGTGCCCTCGATTGTCTGTAGTCAAGACTGGAGAAGAAAGAAGAAGAAGAATTGCTTTATCCTGATTGGCCATTGGTGGTGTCGTGTTCTCATTTATTTATTCCTTTCATCGTGGAGATGCCATCATCATCATGATATAAAAACAAATTTTTTTTAGCGTGTGATTTTGAATTTGACGTTGATTTGGTCCACGTTGGCCACTCAACCACATGGGGTGCGGAGGTGATATTTATTATGGACTTACTGTACCGTTTTGGCATTACGCGGTGTCGTTTTAATGAGTGCTCGTACGATTACTCCCCGTTAAGAAGACAAGCAGTGAAAAAAGATAACCCCATGTGATAAAGGGCACTAAAATACAAATCATCTAGGCAACAAGAAATTACGGGGAAGAGCGTTCGTCAATGGATAAACACATCGCGTGATTTTTTTCAATGTGTTGAACGTTTTCATTTTTGTACAGGAAAATTAAGGCTAAAAGAAAATAAAATAAAGAGATTTCAATCTCAACAATAAAACAAGGGTTCGGCTACCTTGGAACTGATTCAAGATAGAACAGTGCTTAGAACTGTTAGATATACGTGGTTACAATTATGGAGAAGAGTGTTCGTCAATGGATATACACATCTCGTTATTTTTTCACTGTGTTGAACGTTTTCATGTTTGTACAAGGAAATTAAGATTAAAAATAAAATAAAATAAAGAGATTTCAATCTTAAGAATAAAATAAGTGTTCAGCTACCTTGGAGTTGATCCAAGGTAGAGCAGTGCTTAGAAGCGTTAGATACACGTAGTCACAATTATTTTAAAGTCAAGCACATAAATCCAATAATTTTGAGCGCTGCTCTATCTTAAAGTTTATCCAAGGTAGCAGCTGTCATAAAACAAATATCGATTTTATAATATATCAAGTCGAACAATTGAAAATTAAAATTGATAATAAAAAGGAGAAAAATGATCTGCGGACTTATATATTGGGTGCGTTTGGGATTGAGGTTGGGCAGCTGTAGCTTAAAAGCTATAGCACTAAAGTGTTTGGTAAACACTAACTGCTGTAGCTTTTAAGCTATATTGATATGATTTTTCACTTATATAATACAAAATTTATTATATCTTTAATAATTTTATCAAAATTATTATTTAAAATTTATATTTACTATATATTATTAACTTTTGTTTCATAATTACAGCTTTTTTTTCACAGCAGCTGTAGCTTAAAAGCTACAGCACCTCGATCCCAAACGCACCCATTATCTTTAGAATTTGGTTTTAGTGAATAGTTGTTAAAAAAAGGGGAAAAAGATAAACAACGCTTAGATTTATGCCTATTGCAATTTATAGTATTGCACATAAAATTACAAGACTCAAATTATTTTTTCACTTGTATGTGTCAATTTCACAAGGAAGATATTAGAGTACATACGCCTTCTAAGTAGAAACTTTAAAGCTTGATATAGAAAATATTAAATAAGCACAAAGAGAATCACAAATACAATTAGAGTCAATAAAATTTATAGTAAGTGAATGAATATGGAAAGACAATTAATATAGTCTTTTGATGAATTAAAAATAGAATTACCAAGGCTCCATTTGGTACATCATTTTAAATAAAGCTTATTTAAATAGAGTTTTTACTCAAAAAATTATAGTTGTTTGGTTGTTGATGAGAGCTATATATATAAGGAACGACATAATATTGTGAAATAAATAATAGAGTATTTTAGGTGATTTAACTTTTAAAAAAGCACTCTAATGTCTACTTCCAAAAGCTCAAAATTTGAGTTATTGCTAGTAGCGACATAATAACTTATTTAATTCTTAAAATCTCTACTCAAAATAAACCAAACACTAGGAAATTTTTTAAAAAGAACTTACATAATTAAATAAAATATTTATGGCCATTAAATAGGTTGTACCAATTACTACCCCACAAGGTATGATCGCTAGACTTTAACTTAAGGCTATGTTGTAAATATATTTATTCAGACTCCTAATAGAATTTAAGGGCCAGTTTCGGATTGCGGAGGTTAATAAAATAGGCTGCTTGTATTATGCAAATAAAATAAGATACTGATTAAAAAAGTAGCTTGGTGTTTGGTGAACTACACTATTGCAATTGTTGTGAGTTTAAAAAGTAATGTATATGCGTTTGGTAAATTATATTACGAAAGTACAGTTTTATTATATAATGACTAAAATAGACATAAATTTTAATTATTTTTTATTTTTAGAGTATGTTTAATAAATTGTTTAAACATATCTTTTTTTCTTAAATATGTAAAATTACATAAAAATTCAATTAAAAAAAGCTAAAGAACTTCATAATTTGAAAAAAAAAATACCACAAATTTTTCTTTTGAAAATAGATTGCCAATGGATTTGAAACAATTAATTAATGAAAATGAAAATGAAAATATACATAGATTAAGCTTTAAAAGGCATAGTTATGAAATTAGAATATGATCTTACTGGATCAAAACTGAAGAGAATGTATGTGGTTATAACAGTAACTAAATTATAACAGTAATATAATATCTAATTATTTATATATTATGGTTTATGAATAAGTAAGATACAATTATATTTTTATTAAAATATTTTAAAAAAGAGTGATAACTTATTGAATAAATTACTTATGAAAAACAACTCCCTACCTGCTTTTAAAAGCTACTAACAAAATAAAAAAAAAAGTATGAAATAAGTTACTTTTATAAAATTTATCAAATATTATTTTTATAAAAAATTATAAAATAAACAGTTTATTAAATTTCAACCGCAATCCCAAACCGACCCTTAATTATAATATAATTGTACATCATAAGAGATTGAGCGAGTGAGGATTTTTGCCATTGCATAAAACCTGATCATTGCCAACCGCTAATTTGATAAATAATAAGATACGCCACAATAGGGACAGAAAGTAGTTTTCACTTTTCAAAGATATGTTTTAGCTCATAGGCTCCATCAAATCATTGCACCAAGTTTTTGTCGTCCCAACAAGTCTCTTGAACTTTACAATATGCGACCGAAAATTGAAAAATATAATGAAATATTTTAGATATGTAACAAAAAAAAAACTTAAAAAATAAAACGAAAATTTGTTGTGACATAAGATTTATTGAGTTAATTTGACTCTTGTAGGATTCTAGTTGAAACAAGAGCCAGAGAGTTTTTTTTTTATAAAAAAAGAAAAGAAAAGAAAAATAAAAATTCTAGGTTTATCTCAATGGGATGGACGCACGGAATCTCATCTCAACCAAACCCCAACACATGTTGCATCACATTCACGCCACGCCACTATCTCTTCAACCAATAATAAAAGCAATAGTATTCACCCATCCAATCATCCATGTCGGAGGGCGCACTTCAACGGCGCAGATCATCCCACTTTCCTTTCCCTCATTGGCTAGACGTCACATCGAGTTTTCAACACCTCCACTATTGCTCCACGTGCCGCAACCTCCGTGGCTGTCTCCTCTCTCACATCACCAATTTAATTACAGAAAATAATAAAAAAGTGAAAAAAAAACCCAAAGGCCATCTCCTTAAATTGCGACTCGTGTCGAGGCCAAGATAGACACTTGTCGCCTCCACGCTGCAAAAAGCTCAGAGAAACGACATCACACACTCTCTCTATGCTCACTGAATTTTCCACAAATTCCGAAAAAAAATAAAAAAATAATAAATTAAGGTAAAATTAAATCCCCCTCAATTTCTATTTGTATTTTGTACCGCATCTGTTTTATTTCTTTTTATTTTTGTCTTTTTCTAATTATATTTTTTAGTTTCAAAAAATGCTTTTTCTTCGCTAATATTGTTTTATTAAATAAATTATAACCAAAAAATTCTAATAATGTACTGATCGGATTAGCGGAAGATTTTCTAATAATGAAGATGAAATTATTATGCAGTTTGAATTCTAACTTGAATTTGTGTGATTTCTGTAAAGGTCTTAAATTTGGCTGAAATGGTTTTGGGGGTTTTTTTTTTTTTCTGGGGATTTTTTTAATTTTATGGCTGCTGAAGGTTTTTGATGGGGGTTTACTAATGAATCGAGATAATTGGTTAGTTTATTTATCTGGTTTGTTTGATTTTTCTGTTAAGATGTGAAGTTGCAGTATAAGGTTGAGGCTTGATGGGGTTTGGAGAAAAAGTAGAACAGTTGGATTACTTATTACTGTGTTGGGTGAAAAATTGGATCTGAACTGTAGTATGTTACATGACAAAAGAAGCTGCGACTGGTCTGGTCTAGTTCAGTTTGGATGGTTGTGAAGGACACTTTTGTTTGGTGGTTGTTAATTGAGAGCTTTGTACTATTAGTTGATAAGATTCTTAGAAATGGAATCGCTAGAAGTACACTTTGTTTTTTTTTTTCCATGGTTGTAATTTTCTTCAAGCTGTGACTGTTACATTTTTTTTTTTCCTGTTTTTGTGCTGTTTGTTCTAAAACTTGGAATAATGGGATTGATTCTTAATGGTTGTAGTATGAGGTTTATGTCATATTGTTTAATTTTTATGGCTATATGAGTTTTGAGTCTTTTGAAAGTTTTTTCTGTAATTGGTATTAATATGAGGATTATGTATGTGATTTACTAACCTTTCATTAATTTGGTTAACTTTTAGATCTTAGGTTAAAGAAAGGAAGTTAAGGGAAGTGGAGTGATATATTTTTCTGATCTACTTCACTTACATGGAAGTATAAGACCTTCTAGATTGGAGCAAGCTGTTGCCACCGCTTGAAACAAATATGGGATCTCAAATGAACTACAAGAATGTTGGTGATACATCATATGGGGATGGAAAGCAAGCTGGGAATTTCCCATTGGCTCGACAGCCTTCCGTGTACTCATTGACATTTGAAGAATTCCAGAACACCTGGGGTGGACTGGGGAAGGATTTTGGATCAATGAACATGGATGAACTACTGAAAAATATATGGACTGCTGAAGAGAGTCATGCCATGAATTCTTCAGCAGGTGCTGCTGGAGAATCAAATGCTCCTGGTGGGAATTTGCAGAGACAAGGATCATTAACTTTGCCGCGAACGTTGAGCCAAAAGACAGTCGATGAAGTTTGGAGGGACTTGATGAAAGAAGGAAGTGGTGGCGCTGCTGCTGGTGGAGGAGGAGGATCAAATGTGCCGCAAAGACAACAGACTTTGGGAGAGATGACTCTAGAGGAGTTCTTGGTGAGGGCAGGAGTAGTCAGAGAAGATGCTCAACAGATTGGTGGAAGTCTGAACAATGCTGGATTCTATGCGAATAATAATACTAGTTTAGCTCTTGGGTTTCAGCAGCCAAGCAGAAACAATGGTCTGATTGGTAATCGGATAATGGAGGATGGCAGTTCAGTTCCTAGTCAGCCCCCAAGTTTAGCATTGAATGTAAATGGCATAAGATCCTCTCAACAGCCGCAGCAGCAGCCACAACAACATCAATACCAGCTTCAGCAGCAGCAGCAGCCACAGCTGCAACAACACCCATATCAGCAGCAGCAAAGACAGCAGCAGCAGGCACCACTGTTCCCCAAGCAAGCGACTGTGGCCTTTGCCTCTCCTATGAATTTGGTGAACACAACACAGCTTTCTAGTCCTGGAGCAAGGGGTCAAGTTGTTACTGTCACTAATTCTTCTATGAATGGCAACTTAGTTCAGGCTGGTGGTTTGCAAGGTGGAGGAATGGGCATGGTTGGTTTAGGAGCCGGGGGTGTTACCCTTGCAACTGGATCGCAGGTTGCTCAGGTCTCTCCTGATATGATCGCTAAGAGTACTGCTGATGTATCTTCACCATCACCAGTTCCTTATGTGTTTGGCCGGGGAAGAAAAAGCGGTGCTCTGGAGAAAGTAGTTGAGAGGAGGCATAGAAGAATGATAAAAAACAGAGAGTCGGCTGCAAGATCACGGGCACGCAAGCAGGTGAGTGTGTTGGTTGAACCATTATATATTTTTTCAGCTGCTATTTATTATTTCTTATTGTTCATTATGGAATTGATTTACCTTGTTTGCCAGAAATCTATAATTTCAAGCCTTCTTAAGGATGCATTTTATGTTTTATACAGTTAGCCTTATGAATTGCAGCTTTTATGCTCCACTCTCTATTTAGAAAACAATTTTTGGCTTTACATGCTGTAAATTATAAACTAATGTTTTGAAGAAAAGTTGTGCTTATGACAATAACAAAATTTTTGAAGCAATGGGATTGACTGAAGTCAGCATTGAGTTCCTTTTTTTTCTTTTGGTTGAATGGACTAAGTGGGAAGTCTCTGCGACAGAATTTTGCACTCTGAAACATAATGCCTGTTACCAATTCAGTTTATCTGTGAAGAATATTCCTCTTGTTCCCTGTGATTACAGTCTAAAAACAGAAGTCATGACTGTACTTGATTCTATTGTGTACCTGCGGTTGATATGTTCATGTGTCTGTTAAAGAAAATTGACCTTTCTTTACCTTTTTCTCCCTTTCAGAAAGATTTGTTTTTCTATTGGTTATGATGAATTTGCAGAATCAAGATCAAAGGAAGTTACAAATTCTCCTGTTAGATTTTTGTATTTTTGATGTTTTATGAATGTACTATAACCTGTATATTTTCATATTGGTGCTGCTAGAACTCATCATAAATTGTCATTGCTCTTATAGACAAACTATATTTAAGCACAATTTACTGAGCATGCTTGTGTTTATCTGGAAGTGTTATATTTATTTTTGAGGGGAAGTCTTCTATTTGATAACCCTAGTATTTAGAGGAAATTTTGTGCAAATCTTACAGAAATCACGCCACTAAACGAAAAAAAGGCTGCATATAAAGACTCCATTAATAACATTTCTGTGGTATCCATAATTGTGAGTCAGAAGTTGGTTTCAATAATTATTTTGTGCTGGAAAAGCTGTAGGACAATTTTTCTCAGCTATTTCTTAGAAATCCATATGACTGGTTTTGCTAGTTTCCTTGTGGCCAATCAGCACAGCATGTGTCATACTAATCAATACATAATCAGTGAGGAAAGATGTCTAAACTCTGTGCAACAGATAGCTATCTTTGAGTTATGTAAAGATTTCTTTTTGCTGAGGATCATTTATATCTTATTTACAAAACTTTATTGGCTATTGAATATTTGTGTTAAGGTAGAAAAACTGATCTGCAATTCTTACTTTCTTTCGGGATTCTGGCAGGCCTATACATTGGAACTGGAAGCAGAGGTTGCTAAACTAAAGGAGTTGAACCAAGAGTTGGAGAGGAAACAGGTTTTTTTTTCTTAACAAAGTCAAATTCTTATTTTCTTAATTAAAAATTTGGGTTGTTGCAAATGCCCTTGACTGAAGTTTTGTTGTTGCAGGCAGAGAAAATAGAAATGGAAAAGAATAAGGTATGTGCCCTTTTACTGCTTTAATGCATTCAAGTAAATTCCAGTGTTTGGTCATTTTTGAAAACTAAGATAAGCACCTCTCTTATATTTTTCATATGATCTCCGTAGCTTCTCTGATAGATGTTCAACGAAAAAGTCTGTATATTCAGTGACTGTGTACATGCCAAAAAGCAACTCATCTGCTGCTTTGGAAGTTTGATTACGTAACCATAAAGCAAGAGTTAATTAATGTTCCTTTGATAAAACTTTGTGGATTATGAATCAATTTGATAAAACTTTGTGAATTATGATAATTGATTCTTGATGAAGAAAAGGAAGTCTGTTTGCTTTTTTCCCCCCTTATTTGTTTCTCTGTTGTAGCAGATTATCGAGAAAATGAAGTACCGATGGGGAGGCAAAATACTGTGCTTGAGGAGGACACTGACGGGCCCTTGGTAGAGTCAACCAGTTGAGCTGCTGATAATAGAAAGTTTGTTTGAAAATGCAATCTTGGCTGTTGATATGGTACGAGGATTGGTGTGCACATCTTTGATCTATTTCTCATACCATGGAGTGTAGGCAGCTGCATGTATAGATACCAAGTGTTGTAAATTATTAACCGAAATTAGTTTTATACTGTGGACCAAACGTCTAATCTGTAAGACTTCTGTTTGCTTCTGGTTTGAACAGAGAAGTATTGTAGGATGGTTAAGCAGAATGTACGCTTTTAAGTGTGTTTTTACCGGCTACTTGCAGACTTGGTTAGTCTCTAACCTTCTCTTTGGAGTTGAACTTTCAATAATATAGCATCTATTTGCATTTCTTATGTTCCAAGCTTAGGTCATCACATGGGAAGCTGTCCCGTCTATTTATTTTTCGGTTTTGTCCAGTCTATTTTTTTTGTTTGTCTGCCTGCCACTCAAGAAAATCTCTGAAAGGCTGATTCATTATCTGCATCTGGAAAGTTCTGGAATTACCTTAATTTACCATGTTGTATATGGACTATTTAACTACTACTATGAATAATAAGCTTTGGTAATCAGATTTTCTGTTTTAGCCGGTGTTATAGACGTGTCATTTCGGATTTTCATTTTTCAACTTTAGGATGTAATCTAAGAGGTACGTGCATTTCTGGGGCGTTCTTCAATTTACTAGCATATATTTTTAAATCTGAGAAAATGGGAGTTCCCCAGACACTTGAGGTGTATAAGTCCAAATGAAAGGAACAATAATTGCGGAGCTTAAAACGTCAAGCCTTGACCCCTGTGAAGTCGCCGCTAAAATGGGTAAGAAAAGTCCTCCCAAGGGTTTGTGATAAAACCAATTACAGAAGGCCATATATCAAACTGGACAATAATATCCTAACACATGGTATATTTGTATTCAGATGTATTACTTACGTGGTGAGTACGGCACCTTACAAGCAAAACAGCATCGTTTTCAAAATAGTTTAATGAAGACACGTGAGAGGTACGATACTCTTAATGTCTTAAACGGCATCATTGAAAGCGTTTCGGCTTTAACTGATTTGCAGCTGTCAATGAGAATGACTCACATAAGGTGAGGTGTATATTTTGATATAAGCTAAACTACTCAAAAACTTGAGTTGAAACTCCCAACACAACTTGTTATCTGGTGAACTTGAACTTTCCACTACTATTGAGTTTAAAACTCTATTTGAGCTTTGATTTGGAAAACTAGCCAATTATGAGACCTAAAGGTGTTTGGATGTTAGGCTCGTGCTCTTATAAGTCAAGAAAAATTAGCTCCAAGGGCTTTAAAATGTATCTTCATTGGATATCTTGATGGAACCAATGGGTATAAACTTTGGTGCACTGATTTGTCTCCACCAAGGTGCATAATCAATAGAGATATAATATTCAATGAAGAAAAAATGGTTGCCAAGTTTCATAGTGACAAAAACAAGCAAGTTAGTCAAGTTCTTGATGTACAGTTTGAGGTGGAGTCATCTTCAAAGAGCAATTCAAATGATACGAATCAAATGAATTTGGTGAAAATGCAAGCAAATATATAACACTTCAAGATGATACTTTAGCTCAAATTTAAACTTAAGACTATCAATTAACTAGAGGCAGATAGAAAAGATGGATTAGAGCACCTAAAAGGCATAATTATACTAATTTGATTGCATTTACTTTCCACTCTACACATGAAATAGATGCTGAAGAACCAAAAAGCTTCAAAGATGCTGTCAACTATCAATATGTAAATGAGTGAAAAAAGGCAATGAATGGGGTGATGAAATCTTTACGCAAGTACTGTACTTAGGAGTTGG